>NW_007726351.1:808855-810074 GCF_000696425.1 Galeopterus variegatus | reverse complement strand
ACACACACACACACACACACACACTATGTTTTCTTTATCCATTTATCTATTGATGGGCACATTGGTTGCTTTCACATTTTAGCTACTATGAAAAATGCTGCTATGAACGTGAGTGTCCTAATATCTATTCAAGACCCTGCTTTTGATTCTTTTGGGTACATACCCAGAAATGGAATTGCTGGATCATATGGTAAATCCATTTTTAATTTTTCTGAAGAACAACCATACTGGTTTCCCCTGGGGTTATTCTCCATTTTACATTCCCACCAACAGTGCACAAGAGTTCCAGTTCCTTCACAACCTGTCAACACTTGCTATTTTCTGTTTTTTTGATAGTAGCCACACTACTGGGTGTGAGGCAGTATCTCACTGTGGTTTTTATTTGCATTTCCCTAATGATTAGTGATGTTGAACATCTTTTCATGTTCTTATTGGCCATTCATATAATCTTCTTTGGAGAAATGTCTACATATTCAAGTCTACTGCCCATTTTTGAATTGGATTGTTTGTTGCTGCTGAGTTTTAGGAGTTTTTTATGTATTCAGGATATTAATCCCTTATTGAGAGTCACCAACCCCACAGTCTTTTTTTTATTGAGAGCTACCCCCATTCCTTTTTCCTCCCTAATCAGTTTTTCTCCTTTCCTCTCATTTCTTTAACAATGCTGACTGGGCAAGAAGGAAATTGCAATAACACCCCCCATGACCTCTACCACCCCCCACCCCCACTGAACAGCCAATTAATCCACACCAGTTTTTTCTGGACTGGGGAGTCTGTGCACTAGCCTCAACTCTACCTGAAACTTCACCTTCTGACAACACAAAGCCAGCTCCCCTTCATTTTAGTGCTTCATTCTCCATGCTCAAGAGAACATGGGTCACATGTAACATACATGATGCTGACTGTGTGTGCACACTCATCAAAAATAACCCAGCCCTTGCTGAATATGTGTAAGTTCCTGTAATTAGACACCTGCCTGGGAGCTTGCTTTGGGTCATGAGACCACCACACTCCTGGCTCGCACAATCCAATAAACTCCTTTCTGTTAACGGCTCAAACCATTCCTTGTATTTCCTTCAGCATACACAATAGACAAGGACCCTGTGGGGGTTTACCTATGAGAAAATTATCATTTATACGGTTTGCAAATGTTTTCTCCCATTCTATGGGCTGCCTTTTCACTCTGTTGATACTGTCCTTTTTTTTTTTTTTTTTTCCC
>NW_007726351.1:806348-808091 GCF_000696425.1 Galeopterus variegatus | reverse complement strand
GTGAGCGGGAACCGGTCTCCACATGGGATCCAAACCCTCGGCGGGAGCGCCACTGCGCTCTCAAGCGGCGCACTCTCCAGTGCGCCACTGGGCCGGCCCGATACTGTCCTTTGATGCACAAAAGCTTTAAGTTTTTATGCAGTCTAATTTTTCTAATTTTGCCTTTGTTGCTGTGTCTTTAGTGTCATGTACAAAAAATTCATTGCCAAATCCAGTGTTGTGAAGCTTTTGCCCGATGTTTTCTTCTAAGAGTTTTATAGTTTTAGTTCTTACATTTAGGTTTTTGATCCATTTGGATTAATTTTAGTTCACAGTGTTAGATACAATTTCATTCTTTTGCCTGTGGATATCTAGTTTTCCCAGCACTATTTGTTGAAAAGACTGTCCTTTCCCCATTGAAATACAGACCGAATGTTTGTGTCTTCCCCACAAATTCATATGTTGAAGCTCAGTCTCCAATGTAATAGTATTTGGGGGTGGGGCCTTTGGGAGAAATTTAGGTCATGAGGGTGGTGACAGAGTTTGGTTGTGTTGTCCCCCCAAAACTTATGTGGAGATCTGATCCCCAATGTGGCAGTGTTGAGAGCTGTTTGAGTCATGAGGGCAGATCCCTCATGAATGGGTTAATGCTCTCCCTGGGGTTGGGGGTAGTGAGTGAGTTCTCAGATTTATTAGTTCCCATGAGAGCTGGTTGTTTAAAAGGAGCCTGGCACCTTCTCTCTCTCTCTCTTGCTTCCTCTCACCATGTGATCTGCTTGTACCCACTGGCTGCCTGCTGCTTTCTGCCATGAGTAGAAGCAGCCTGAGGCCTGCACCAGATGCAGCTGTCCCAGAATTGTGAGCCAAATAAACCTATTTTCTTTATAAATTACCCAGTCTCAGGTATTCTGTTATAAGCAACACAAAACGGATTAATACCTGGGATTAGCACACTTACAAGAAGAGATACAAGAGAGATAATCTCTCCCCTTCTCAGACATGTGAATAAACAGGGAAAAGATAGCCATCTGAAAACTAGGAAGAGGACCCTCATCAGAACCTGACTATGACTTCACATTGATCTTGGACTTCTAGCCTTGAGAATTGTGAAAAATAAATGTTTATTCTTTAAGCCACCCAATTTATGGTATTTTTGTTACAGCAGCCCAAACTGAGTAAGACAAATGATCTTGGCACCCTTGTCAAATATCATTTGACCATATATGTTTATATGTAAGGGTTTATTTCTGTTCTTTCCATGCTATTCTGTTGGTCTATATAAGTATTATCTGCCTTTATGCCAGTGCTACACTGTTTTGATTACCATAGCTTTATAGTAAGGTTTGAAACCAGGAAGGGTGAGTCTTCCAACTTGTTATTCTTTTTCAAGATTGTTTTGTTTATTAGGGATCCCTTGAGATTCCATATGAATTTTAGGATAGATTTTTCTATTTCTATAAAATATGTTGAGATTTTTGATATGAATCGCACTGAATCTGTAGTATGCTTTGGGTAGTACTGACATTTTAACAGTATTAAATCTTCTAAGCCATGAACATGGGATGTCTTTCCATTCGTTTATGTTTTCTTTCAGCAATGTTTTTAAAGTTTTCATTGTATACATCTTTTACCTCCTTGGTTAAGTTAATGCCTATTTTATTCTTTTTGATGCTATTGTAAATGAAATTGTTCTCTTAATGTCCTTTTCAGATTGTTCATTGTTAGTGTATAGAAATACTACATCACTAATTCTTTTTTTTTTTT
>NW_007726351.1:803400-804947 GCF_000696425.1 Galeopterus variegatus | reverse complement strand
TCTGGCAACCAAGGTATGGCATGAAATGTGTGTGGTTATACTTCTCTGAATTTGAATCAGAAAATTACAATGCCGAAGGTCTATTCTTTCAGAATTCTATAGCCAAAATCTCTTTTTAAAATTCTAATAATTTATCCTTTGGAAATACCTAATGGGATTCAATCTTTTCTCCAAGTGGTTCCACACTAGACTCACTGGCAGTGGTACTCAATCAGGGGTGGTACCGCCTCTTAGGAGGCATTTGAAAATGTGGCTGGGGGTATGACAATAACTGAGGATGAACAGAGGCTTACACTCTAATGCCCTGCAGCATACCAGGAAACAATGAATTGTGCTGCTCAAAAGGTTCATAGTACCCTCAGTGAGAAATATGGAAAGACACCCTCCAAAACAGCCATAAAGCCACACGTAAAAAAATCTGCTCAAAGCAAGTACTCCATGCAGTAAGTTTCAACTAGCAGGGCTTTGTATTCTTATGTCTTATAATCTCTATTACCTTCCCAGTGGTGAATAAGTGTTGAGTGCACATAATTTTCATTAGCAGTATTATGCTATTTATTTGGTTCCTGCTCATTTAAAATAGACCGAAGCCTCTTTCTTGCAACATACTGGTAGAATGAGATTATGCAGGCTTGTATTTGCCAGTGAGCAAAATGAATACAAATAACAAACATCCCTAGAACAATTACAGGGATTGTGTGCAAGAGATTGGTAGAACTCTAATTATCCCACCTGAATNCTTTTGCCTTCCACCCCTACCTGAGTTGAAAGTAATTGAATACAATGAGAAGTGTTGTTGGGGAAAGGGTGTTGTACCTTGTGAACATAATGGAGTCAAAAAAAAAAAAAAAGGTTGGCAGAGTCCCATTAGATGCTTAGGCAATTTCAAAAGGGAAGCACAGACACCAAATATTCTTTGCTAATGTTCCTGTTTCATTTTACATGTAACCCAAATTACTTTTTAAGAGGGAAGGAAGTGTTTTGAATCTACTAACCACTGAAATAGCTCTAAAAGAAATCTGCTGAGAAGACCATGTGGACAAAGCTTCAAAACACACATACCTCTTAAAAACAAATGACCAAAAAAACCCCTTTTAGTTAAGAAGAGAAGGTGATTCATTTCTATACACTGCTCCTCCTCACCCCATCAGCCCAGTCTTTGGTGATAAACTGTGACCTGTAATGCTCTGGAGTTTAGCTTTGTAGGGGCCCCGCCTGGCCCTGGAGCCACCAGAGGACCACTCCAGAGAGATGCCCAGCAGTGAACACCTCTTGTATGGTGGGGCCAAAGGAAATAGAGTCAGAGTCTGGCTGTCTTGGGGAAACTCTGTATTTCTGCAACCACTTCTGGGATCTCAGAACATTTCTGGGAGTCCACTTGGGGGTGGGGGATGATCAGAGATTGATAGTGCTAGAGCAACATGCTTTGGTCCAGCAAGCTGTCCTGAGCCCAGCAATTTGGTAGCACCTGCCAAGTACTGGATCATCTGGCAACCAAGGTATGGCATGAAATGTGTGTGGTTATACTTCTCTGAATTTGAATCAGA
>NW_007726351.1:786364-802665 GCF_000696425.1 Galeopterus variegatus | reverse complement strand
TAGAACAATTACAGGGATTGTGTGCAAGAGATTGGTAGAACTCTAATTATCCCACCTGAATTCCAAACTGAAGAATAATACAGAAAGCATTTTTCAAATGGTGAGAGGAGTCCCCCAAATGGGCCTGCTATGGCTCACCATTAGATGAGATTTCTTTTGCTAAAAATACATTCAGCATTTTAATATCTTTCTGGAGGAACTTTTCTGTTAAGAAACCATACATTTTCTTGTCATTTAGGCTTGGTAATAAACACACAACCCTTTATTTCTGTGGCACAAAGATAAATAAATGTTTCGATAATGGGATCTTTGCCTTAGAGAATATAGGTTAATTGTGGAGGATTCCATTCTTTTCATACCTTAACAATGTTTCTTAAGGATGGCATCCAGACAGACTTCCCTAGGGCCTTTCATTTTAATTACAACTCTGTGTTTCTCAGTTCTGTCTGTGTTTTGATATTTGTAATAGGTGCTACGGGGTTTTGATCTGTTTGTTTTGTGTATTTACAAGTTAGGATTACACTGGCAATAAAACAATTTCTAGGACTAGAATACAAATTAGAGGTATCTAGTCTCCCAGTCACTTGATGATATTTTTATTATTTTCATTTGTCTGTTAGCCAATCATCATCGGTGATTGGTTGTTAGTTGCTTTTGAATTGGAGGACTAATTTCAAAACATTTTCAACTTAAAACTTTTCAGAGCTTCCACAATTAGTCATCTGGATAAATGTCTTTCTTAACTGCTCATACCACAACCCAAGTTTAGCATGGTCATTTCTGCGACCCATGTTTTTTGATCCTTACTCTAATTTATTCTAAAGCAAGTAAGTACACTATCATCAAATTGATTATATTATATATACTGTGAAAGTTTTCAGAATCAAAATAGAGTCCCTATGTTATAAAATGCTTGACAAATAGAACCGGAGAAAGGCCATGAAGAGAGGCCATGCACATATGACTGATAAGAACTATCACAAAGGACCCTGCAAAAACCATAACCTTGCACAGAAGCCATCACAACCTTACACAGAAAATACTTTTGTTAGGACATCTGCCCAGCAACTGCCTGTCCAATCTTGGACTGGCATCACACTTGTTATTGATCCTTGTAGCCAATGAAAATTATCCCATACAATTATGTAATCCTCCATAATTTTTCCTTTAAAACCCTTTGTCTTCCTTTACCTCCCTGAATATGTGCATAGTTTACCATGGCATGAATACTCCCATTGCAATATTCTATTCCCAATTAAACTTGTTATTCTTTTAGAGAGCCTCTCTCTGTTTGTTATTTAGGTTGACAATACTAATATACACATTAGATTACATATATACTAAATTATATATATAATCAATCAATATAATCATGATGACATTTTATATTACTGATTAGATTAGTGTATGTACTAATATTAGATTATATGTACTCCAAGTGCAGTTGATATTCATTCCTGTGAAGGCTCTCTCAATCAGAACACTAGTGAACTTATGAATAGTGGCTGCACTATAAATCAAATAATAATTGTAAAATATCAGTTGGCCAGATTTCAGGGTAGCTTTTTGTTAGGCATCTCTTTTTACTACCAGTTGGCCACTCGGACTGGAAAATACCAAAATAGCACATTTCAATCTCTACTAATAAGCAAACACTAATTCCTTTTGGTTCCCCAGCCTCTGGGGACATTTTGAATCAATAAGGGATTTATTGTGACACTTGTGACTTCTCTGTCAACTCAGTCAAGCCCCAGAGTACCCGGGTTGGAATCTACCCCACATGCTCATTCACTCTTTCCCAATCCCAATAAGGGATTTATTGTGACACTTGTGACTTCTCTGTCAACTCAGTCAAGCCCCAGAGTACTCGGGTTGGAATCTACCCCACATGCTCATTCACTCTTTCCCAATCACATCTTGCAACAATTGGGCATGTCACAAAGAGGTTTAAGTGTCACAGTGTCCTGGTTTCCTCACTTGCCTTTGCTCACATTTGAGCAGTAGTGTGAAGTTCGAGATGGAGAATAAAAAAGGAGAGATGACAACAGAGCGGGAGAGGGCAGGGGTGTGTAGGGTATGTGTCCACACCAACAGGCATAAAAGAGCTTGGAGATACAGGGTATGGTGTGACGTTGGGCTCCATGGGGTGCTGGTTTGTATTTGAAGAGGGAAGGGATGGCAAGGAAGGGGATGAGGACCAGAGGGGGGCCAGGGGAAGGGGGGAGAGCACAGGAGACACCCACCCTGGGGAGCCTCAGGGAGTCCTCGGGGGGCCAGAATGCAGAGAGCTGGACAACACAGTGCTGGCTAAGGTGAAGGATGGGTTGGTAAACAGAAAAGAACAGGAGCCTTCCTGCTGCCTTCCCCCTCCATGTCCCTTCGCCACATTTTAGTGCTTCTCATTTCTGGGAATTCGATTTTTCCGGCCAAAAGCTCTGTTCTTTCACCAGAGGACCAGGAGCTCATACTAACGTGAGTATTAGCTTATAGATCAAGGGCTTGCCATGTGCCAGGAGCTGGGCCAAGTGCTTTAAAGCATTGTCCTACTTAATCCACACCACAACTCAAGGGAAGTGAGTGCTACATCTCTTGCTGAAGGAAACTGAGACTTAGATTAAGTAAACACATTAATGAGAAGGGTATTTCTGAAGCAATTTCCCCAGGGAAAGATCTTCTTTCGGCCTTTCTCAGCTCACATTTTTAGAGGCACCAGACTGATCCTCGTCTGGGGTCTATGGCATATGTTCGGCCATTTTCGCAAACAGTCTTTAGCTACAGGGAGAGCTAATGCAAACGAGGACCCTAACAACCAAATCTGCTATGTGGCCAAGAGAGAAGATGAGCCAAGAGAGAAACACTGCAACTTAAAATCCACACTGTACTATTTCCATGTGGTTTTGCTGGGAAGTTGCCACTTACCAAATGGGAGAAAGACAAAATTGGGTATGACTTCCCTCAAATCAGCATGGGAGCCGTCTATGCCGTGCTGTGTAGGTGGAGAGTAAGACACAACACAGCTTCCCTGCCTCACTTGGGTGCCAGAAACCATTATTTGAAATGACTGCTCTCTGCTTTCCAGTACACTGCTGTTTTTGAAAACATTAACCTCTACAAGATGCAGCCTTCCTCTTGGGAAGAAGGTCAGTGGTTAGTTGTTTTTAATGACCTTGACAAGCAACACAGCCCTTGAAAATGTTGGCTTCAGAGTCAGGATTTCATGGATTCTGCAAAACAAAATAGGAATGAATAGGCTGTGTTGTAACTTTAAAATGGCACATAGCTTTTAGTTTTTATCTGAGCCTTGGACGAGGAAACAGCATGTATCCATAAATGGGAGCTGGCAATAGATGCTACGTGGGCTTTGTTCACTCCCAGGATAAAAGATTAGCGTTTTCTAAGGCCTATGTTGGATTTTCTTTTTTATAGGAAGCCCAAACCATGAACCAGTAGGGTTCTGACAAAAGAGAAATAATGAGCTAGTTTACATAGAAATGGCTCTCTTAACCTGCTGATGTCTAATACTCCTCAATAGCACGGAATGGGGATCTGACAGTCAGTGGCCTTCTGCCTCCTTGTAGGAAATTATCTATTGGTTAATTAATTTCATTATAAAAACCCACTGCTTCAATACTAAGTCCTCAATAGATCTCAAGCCTCAGGCAGCCCCTGGAGTTCAGGGAGACTTCCCTGGCTGAGCTTCTTTGCCACTGCTCAAATGGTCCCTTAGGCTCACAAAATGATAACACAAGGAGTCCTCTGGTGAACAAAGAGATGTTGAGCTCCCCAACTAAGCTGTCCAAATAAGAACTGTACCTCCTGCACTCGGGTTTGTTTTTCATCACTGTGTTGTCTAGGATATTTCCAGTGGTGCAAATGACAGATGGTACAAGAGTGGGAAAACCTGCTCCAGGAGACAGAAGAGCTGAATTCTAGTCCACGCTGACACTCCTGACTGTTACACAGTAGGAAAATCACTCAATCTTTCCAGGGCTTGGTTGTTCAGCCATAAAGAGGGGATAACAACTCCAGGATTGCACATGTGTGCCTAACGCTTGTGACAACATGTTGTAAATTATGGAGTGCTATACAGGAGCAGGAATGAATAGAAATGAATAACCATCACTGTTTATTGAGCAACTACTAGGCACTGTGACCTAAAAACATCACATCCATAATCTCCCTTCCTCACAACAAAGAACATGGAAAAGGAATCATGAAATAAGAAGGGCAAAGGAAAAAATCTATGGACACAACCAACTGTGACTTTCTTTATTAAGCAAAAACTTAACAAACAATCCAAAGGGAGAAAATCTTTTTGGGGGAAGGGTAGGTAAATCCTTGCATCCAATTTTGAAGTTTCTAATTTTCATGGACAACCTACTATAGAGATGTTATACTAGGTTTCTAAGGAAACCAGCCACCAGGCAGAGGTGAGAGCTGTGGTCTACCTCAATTCTAGGAAGGCAGTTTCTTTCACTGTGACCTGCAGAGAAAAGCTCACATCTACATACAGTGTTTGCAAGTGTATCCTGAAGCCACAGAATAAACTTGCGAGCATAGTACCTGAGGCTTCCATAATTGACCTCAGGCCTATCTCCTGTAAGTTAAGGCCCAGCAGAGCACCTGTGCACACAAAGCATTTCTGTAAAAACCACCCCTGCCTGCCTCTGCTCCACATCAGAGCCCTGATGTCCAGCCGAACCAGCCTGTTCTCTGTTCTCCCAACACAACTCATGCCCATGGTCTCTCATCTCTCACTGCTGCCTGTAGCTTAAAGCCCAGCTGGAGCCTCTCTTTTTCAGTGAAGACAGCAATCCCCTTGTTCCTCAGGCCCACACCAGCCTAGGAGACTGTGTTGGCATAATCCAGGCCGTTTCTCTGGCTTTTTTAAAAAATTGCAAGCTGATTTATTATTAATTATCATTATTTTGTCCAGCCATTCACCCAATAAGTATTTATTAAGCCTGCCATTTTATCTACAAAAGAGTTGTAAATTTGTCAGTCTTCACTGGTTAAACAGGTCAAGCTAGGTTCCACCCAAGGGCCTTTGCACATGCTGTCTCTTCTGCCTGCAATGCCACCTTGTCCCTGCACAGTGCAGGCCATGGCTGCTGTTGCGCTTCCTTCCTTGGGCCTACGTTCAAATGACAACTTAAGTGCCTTTGTCCAGCCAGTCATTGCCTAGCACATCACTCTGTGTATTTTCTTCAGTTCATTACAATAATCTGAAGTTATCAAATTAATTTATTGCTAAATCATTACATATCATTATCTAATGTGAAATATATATGAGATTATATGATATAAATGTAAACTAAGAACAGACTTTGTCTGTGGTGTTCACAGTAGGTGCTCAATAAATACTTTGTAAATGAATGAAAGTCCTCCATAGCACCCCAGCACCCAACCTTATGCATGTAAGATGCTCAGTAATTGTGAGCGGTTTCTGAGGATGAGTACCTGACACACAGCATTGTCCAAACCTTCCACCCCACCCCCACCAACAGATGCTCCTGCACACAGATTGCTTTCAAATGGTTTGCTTTGGGTAGCAAAAGGGCTAATGTAGCATGTTCCCCAAAAGGGCACCTCCCAGACTGATGATATCTAATCTTTGAGTATCCCTGCATTCTTGGGGCAAAATATGAGTCTGAGACGGATGCGCCATCTTCCATCTCACCATTCATGGCCACTGCCAAGAACGGGACAGATCCTCAAGTAACCAGCCGAAATCTGGGCTGGTTTTGACAAAATATAAACTCTAATAACTTTTCCCAGTTGCAAAGTTACACAAGTACTACGGTGGAAAGCGTGAACACTGGTCTGATGCCGAGAGCTCCTCTGCCGTGCTGGCCTCGTGTCAATCAATCCAGGATCACTCGTCTCAGACAGAATCCCAGTGTGAGGCCACAGCCCCTGGCCATGCGGCATAGAAGGCCCGTCTCCTTTATATAAGTTTAGTGTCAGGGAGAGCAGGTAGCACATTTTTCCCCGATTCACTTTTTAAAACATGTTTTTCTTATAAAAGAAATACATAGTCATTTTTGGAAAAATGAAAAGCACAGAGATTCAGAAAACAAAAATCTGTAATCCTACCACCTACAGACAACCAAGTTAACCTTCACAAAAAATGTTTCAAGTGCCTTTCCCCAACTTGGAGTGCTTATTTTTTTCTGTGTAATATCATGCTGGGGAGATAATATTAACAATATGCATAATCATTTGCTGGGCCCTGCATAAATGCTGACTTTCTGGGATGACCTCTTGTTATCTACAGTGCAAGATTTACCCCTCCCCCACTCCACTTCCTTTAGAGAACGAAATTATTTTAATTTTTCTCTCTTACTCAAGTGTCAAATTTTATATTACACCTTTTAAGGCTACTATACATTTCTGATATGTAGTACAGAGCCATCTTTTATTCTTTTAATCAATACTGTTTTTAAAATTACTTCTTTAGGTACATAAACTGCCATGCCAATATCCATTTGATTATAAAGACTGAATAGAGGAAAAATGTAAGAAATTAAAGATGAAAGGATGAGTAACCTTTTCTTTTACTTTGTCATTAAGTAAGGGCGTAAACAACTATTACCCACGCTAATTCAGAAACACCCTGGGTTGGGTGGAAAGAGAAACAAGAAAAGGACCCTTCTCTACAGGACCGCTGTTTGTCATCTCCAAAGGGTGAAAGAAACTTGTTTGAAATGTTGACTTGGGGACCAGAACTTCATTTCACAGATACTATTTTGTAAAAAGTGCTTTTAAATTTTTAATTGATATATAATAATTGTACATATTTAATAATTGTATAATAATTGTACATATTGTGGGGTACATCTAATATTCTGATACATGTAGCCATGCTATTTTTTAAAAGTCAGTTTTATCAAGGTATAATTTATATACATTATAATCTGCCCATTTTTAGTGTACCAGTAGAAGGGTTTGAGAATTGTGTATATACAATTTTGAAGCCACCACAATTGCAGATACTATCCCCAGGTCTCAGCGTGTTTGCACTTTTCTATGTTTACACTCACCCCCCATGTGATCTCATTCACTCCCATAGCTGTAAATACCATCATCTCTTGCTTACATTTCCCAAATTTGTATCTCTATTTCCAACCTTGCCTCTGACCTCTAGACCCATATATCCAACTATCTACTCCCCCTCTCCACATGAATGGGCATCTCCCACTTGACATGTCCCAAACCAAACTTATGACTTTCTCTTACAAACCGGCTCCTCCTGCAGTCTTTCCCATAGCAGTCAACAGCAGCTTCATTCTTCCAGTTGTTCAGATGAAAAACTTTGAGGGCATTCTTGCTGCTGCTTCTTTGTTTCACATCTCACCTCTAATCTATCAGCAAATCCCTGGACTCTTCCTTCAAAATATATCCAGAATCTCACCACTCCTTTTCATTTCTACTGCTACTATACTGGCCTAGCCACCTTTATTTCTTGCTTGAACATCTCAAAAGCATTCTGTCTTCCCTGATTTTGCCCTAGCCTCTTTAAGTCTATTCTTCATATGGCAGTGTTCTTTTTTAAAAGATATGTCAAAATGATGTCAGCCTTCTGCTCATACCTCTGTAATGGCTTCCCACCTCACTCAAAGCACAAGTCCTTTAAATGGTCTTCAAGCTCTCAGTGATAAGTTTCATGGGCATCACTCTGACTTCCACTAGTCTCTTCTTGTTTACTCCAGTACAGCTATGGCGTCTCCTTGCTGTTTCTTGAACTTGGCAAGCATACTCCTGTCCTGGGGCATTTGCACCTCCTGATGCCTGTTTGGAATGCTCTCCTTATGGTTCACCCCACACTTTATTCGGGTGTCTGCTCAAACATAAACTTAGAGGCTTTCCTTGGCTTGTACTTCTCATCCCCCTTACCCTGCTTTTCTTATTATCAACTGACACACACACACACACACACGCATATACACACATATATAAATATGTATTTTTTTTTATTGCCTGTACTGCCTGTAGTAATGTCCTTTTTCTGAGAGCAGGACCGACGCCATTTAAGATAACCCCTACATTTTGTGAAAGTTTAGGTGGGGAATGTGGGGGTGGGATGGGAGGAGCTCCGCTAACTGCAAAATTAGCTTATGTACTGTTGGCTTGCTTGCATTGGCTAATAAATCCTAGCGTGGTGATCAGGTGACCGAGTTGCCGCTCTTGCAGCTTTAAAAACTGAAAGTAAAAACGGCTTGGGGCCACACTCTGAATTGGCTGGTGTGGTCCCAGCTGCTGGCAATAAAGTTTTTTTTTCTTTTTTTCTATATCAGTCTCCGAGGGTGATTTCTCCCAATGCCTAAAACAGCCCACTAAAATATCAGCTCCATGAGAGCTGAAGAACTAGTCTGTTTCAGTTACTGCTGAGTCACTGGTGTCCAGAACAGTCCCTGGCTCACAGAAGAATGAAAGAATGAATATTTTCAGTTCAATAACTATTTGTAGAACAAATGAATGAATGAATGAATGAATGAATGAAGCATACACAATGCCTTTGTCAAAAGAGTCATTTCCCAGAAGGAGGTTTGCTTCTATTGACCATTTGTGGATGGGCCTTGAGAGGTTTGGCACATTGGGACCTTGCAAAAGTGCTTACAAGAAGTTAGCTTTAACAGGTTTCCTGTTGGACTCTGTAAACATTGCTCTTACCTACAGGCTAGGAAATTTGATGCTAACTTATCTAAGCAATACTTCTGGGGCTTATTTGTTCCATTTAATTTTTAGGCCATCAATATAGAATGATAAGCAAAATAGTGAAAGGTTACCTTCAAGAACTCATATTGTATTTTCCTGTTTTGGGGAAACACCTCTGGGCCAAACGAGAAACAGATTTTTCAGATGAAGAAACAATAGAGAGATCAGGTGGCCTGACCAAGGTCAAATATAGTAACCAGAAGCTGATTTTCATGTCTCTTAGAACTAGTGCTTACACTATAAAACTCCAGAAAATAGAATCTTTTTTCATGCTAAGTCTTTCCTGTAAAATGACTTGTTTCCTCCATAAAATAGGGCCAGGGATGGAGCTCACATCTGGAGTCATTTTGCTTATGGTGGGTACGGATTAGTCACGGTCATGGTTACTGTGTCCCCTATAACCAAGGAACATGGCAGGATGGGGCTAGACAAGCCTTTTGTGGTCCTGGAATACAGCAAAGATGACCTTGCTAAGAATGAGAGTGTTCTGACCATATTTGCACGGTGCAATAACCACATATACCAAAGAAAGCACACACAAAAGAATCAGAAGACCCATTCATGTCTGCTTACAGCATCATTGCTTGGCTGAGAGTCATTCACAGTGTCATATAGGTTGAGGCTAAGATGAATGGGCAACTGCATAGAGATGGGGTGGTGAGTGGTGGTCAGTATAGAAATATGTTCTGGAATTTTTAGAGGTAGATGCTTTCATTACTGGCGAATTTAAAATTAGGATGATATATTTTCTTCTGGCTGACAAGAACAGATAACATCATCCTAGCAAATAGTTTTCCAGAGGCATTGAATCTCCCATAAAAATTTTCATTTGTCTATCAAGCTGGCATCAGAACAACCTACGCCAATGACTATTGCCATCCTTTTCTCTCAACGCCAGCTTAATATCCTTCTTGTGTTTTCCACCCTACCAGGCGTGGAGGGATCAAGGAAGTTCCTGTGGCAAATGGATTTAGTCTTATCTCATCCTAAAGAATATTTCCACGAAAATCAAAACAATGCTGAGTGAGAAGGAGAGGTAGACATTATCACTTTGAGCTCTAGGTACATAAGGCTTATATTTATGAGTAATGCCTGGTATGCTTGCATCACTCTTGCCTTGCTTGGAGGAGCAAATTCTGCTAGAGCTGCTAGAAGATTCTGTGATTTATGGATACTCATTTTCAGAAAGCCTGTGTGTCCTGAAAGGTCACTTTGTGACTCTTGGTTCTCAGCATCCTCACATTCTTCTCTCTTCTTCAGTAAATGCTAGTGAGTCATGCAGATAGGAACTGTGTCACCACGGGATAGATAGGAATGGTCAGTGGCCCCATCACAGCAGCTATTTAGAATAGCTGGAAAAGAAACAACAAAAACAGACTTGTATCTAAGCCAGGTGATTGACTGGGCCCGTCACTGAGGTGACTCCTGATTAAGCAAATGATCCCAGTTCATTTGAGAGAGATCTAATTAATACTTTACATTACAGACTAATTTGATCCTAAAAACCCTAATGTCAGTAATCCCACTTGCTTGTGAAACATTGCTTATTCCTGAGTCCACATCTACATAAATGACAGAACAGAATCTTTAATAAAAGTCTTTTTAAATTGCTAAAGTTGTGGTTTGATGAGAACAAATCATCATTTTGCTGATTTGATGAGCACATCATTTATAATAGACTACGGTTCAGTTCACACTAGTTACTGTGATGGTACAAAGGCTGGAAGAAGGCAAACTCCCAACAGGGACTTCAGAGGAGACTGGGTATTTCCATTAAGTGTTTTGGTGTCACAACAAAACGTAAGGATTCTAATTACACAAGGGGATTCACTTATCTTTTCTTCTTGTGTGCAAAGAACACCAAAAGACTCCGTTTTAAAAACTTTCAGCTTTCCTTTGCATAACAGATCATTCTTCCTAAACATCTAGGTGCCTTATTTAATCAAACTGGGCAATTGAAGAGAAATCTTGCCAGCCCTCTGAGGCTACGTCCCTTTCAAAGGTCAGTGTAATCAAGAGATTTCGGACTTGCCTACTTCCTTTGCAAGGCAGTGCTAAGAGCCAGATTAGGTGCCTTATTTAATCAAACTGGGCAATTGAAGAGAAATCTTGCCAGCCCTCTGAGGCTATGTCCCTTTCAAAGGTCAGTGTAATCAAGAGATTTCGGACTTGCCTACTTCCTTTGCAAGGCAGTGCTGAGAGCCAGAGATAGAACAGGCAACCAGATGCAACCTCTGTTTTCAAGGATCTTATACTCGAAAGGTAAAGACAGATCCATAAATAGGCAATTTCAATATGGTGTGGTTTGTACTGAGATAGGAGAAAGCCCAGGGTATAGTGGAAGTATCAAGGAGGGGCACCCTAACCCATTGTTTTTTCCAGAAAGAAAGAAAAGTTTAGTTTATAATACTAATGTGAAATATAGTGATCTGTTAGATAATGGACACAAAGAATGATTATGTTTTGTAGTGATGAATATGCTAATTATCCTGATTTGATCATCACATACCGTACACAAATTTTGGTAGTCAATTCTGTACCCCACAAATATGTATAATCAATTACATCTTGATAAAAAATTAAATTAAAAAAATAATTTCTCTCTAGCTAATAAATACAAAGCTCAGTGCACTCCATCAGTACACAAGTGACTTGTTCAAGTCATATACTTAAAGGCAAACAAAATGTTTCAAGTGACACTGAGAAAGGCAGAGGGGCTTAACTTAAATATGTGACAAGAGTCGATAATAGAAGCAGGGAATGAAGATATCGGTTTTCCTCAGCTTTGGATGTGAGTTGATATGTGATCCTTGGCTACATGATTGAGACAAACTGGAATGTTGGAATCACAATTTGAGCCAATGACATAGAGACTCAGACCTGACTTCCAAAGTCTAATGTTGTTACCCACCCAATGGCAGCGAGGTCTTAATGGAACAAGACATCCTGACTTACACAAGAAAATCTGACTTTGAAGAATTTTAATACTATTAAACTGGGGGAAAAGATCCAAGTAAAGAAGTGTGGTGCTGATAATTCAAAATGGCCTTAGCTCCAGATAAGCAATAGAAATTTGATCCCTGGCAAAATTATCATGTTGCCTGCTTATCCACTTAAATGGAATTATCTGATCAGATAGAACTGCTAATGTTCGGGGGAGACCAAAAAAGAGAAGGCAAGAACAGCCCAGGAAGGAGGGAAGACTCTCAACTTCTACTAATTAATAGCCCAAGAAAAGGAACCAGCTGAAGTGCACTGGGCAGCTTGCCTCAATTCAGACCATGGCACCTGCCTCCGAGGGCTGCCTCTTTCTGATTGGTGAAGAACTTACCTAAGTAACCTTTCCTAAGCTAAAGGTGCCCACACTACTGCCCACATTATTGATCGGGTCATAAGTGAAAAGTTATTTTACATGAATGAGCCTGAAATAGAGAAATACAAATATCTAGCATGCATGACCAAGAATTTTCTCACAGAGAATGTTGTCTTTTGGTGATTTTAACACCTAGGCTATTACTAATGTTAATCTATTTTTTATTAAGAATTTTTTTTTTTTTAAAGATGACCAGTAAGGGGATCTTAACCCTTGACTTGGTGTTGTCAGCACCACGCTCAGCCAGTGAGCGAACCGGCCATCCCTATATGGGATCCGAACCCGTGGCCTTGGTTTTACCAGCACCACACTCTCCCGAGTGAGACACGGGCCGGCCCTTTTTATTAAGAATTTAAAAAATAACAGTTGGTAAAGGGTAAGAAAACTAGACATTCAAAACATTGGAAATCTCAGATAGGGAACACTGTTGGACCCACCATTCTCTGGTGTCCATGATCATCCTGGGTCCATCGTGGCGTACGGGAACACCACACAAGCGGCCCACATTTCTGTCCATCATACCCCCATCCCTGAAAACCCTCTGCTTTTTTTCTTACACATGAATCTACCTTTGCCTGTAATTTCTATGACTTGTTTAGAAGGGGAAAGTTGGGATATTTTTAAAAGTTAAGATCTAAAATCAACTATTTTCCTTTGCTCTTCATGACATCGTCTAAATAATCTTAAATGTGTCTTGGTGAAACCTAGTGTTAGAAGCAAACATAATGTCAAACCGATGATTTCAGAAGATTATGGAAGACAGCAAAACAAGATCATCAGATTGAGAATTCACTAAATACCATTTCTTAAAAAAAATGGATACTTTTCAAAGAAAATGGACTCTCTACCTTCTCAATGTCCTTAGACCTCTGTTCTTCTCAGACCTTTATTCAGCTTAAAAAAATGAAACACAAACACAATGATCACTTCCCTGGAGGCTTTTTCTCTCCGGCCCTACTTTGTCCTCACCTCTCCAAGTATGTTTAAGGCTTTGATGTCAAATCTTGCACAAAAGAATTTGAGCAGCAGGCCCCAAAGAAGGGAGTGTCCTCTGACTTGCATCTGAGCACTTCCTGTCTTCTGCGCATTTTAATGACCTTTACCAGCAATGGCTATGCCATCGATTGGGAGAAGGTACAATAGGGAGGCACAGAATCTACTCAGTTCCACAGTCTCGCTAGCATGTTTCAATTTGGTCCTCTGCCATATATAATAACCAGTCAAGTTACTTAAAGAATGAAGTCTCAGTTTTGTCAACTGTAAAATGGGAATATTCAAGTATATATTTAGTAGAGTTGCTGTGAGGGTAAAATAAGATGATTCATATATGGTGCTTAGAATGTACCCTGTACATAGCACAAGCTTAACAAGTGCTGTCTATTTATTATCAGAATGAATCCCAAAGCAGAGACGACAGGCAGCATTGTCAGAAATAGTCAAGGGCATTATGTATTTTGAACACTAAGTGGGAACAGAGTTCACCTTCAGTTATTTATGCTTTGTGTAAATCCTCACCTTGAGAAGTATTATACTCAGAACTAGATAGTTGGTGTCTTGGGGTTGCCTAACAACTTAAGATGAAACTCACCTATAGACTTCTCCTTCACGGCAACTTAGTCCATCAGGGGTTGTTTCTATCTCAAGGTTCCTCTGCTGAGTTGCACGGCAGATTTTGTCCTGGCTTTTACTCACTTCTCTCCTCTTCTCTCTCTCCTCTGACCTAGAGCCTTCAAATGCCAAAGTCTCTCACTGAGGCAATACATGTAGGCCTGGTATTCCTAACTGTTTTATATTTCAGAATGATCTTTCTCTATGCCACTTTTCTCTATCTATTAACTAATCTCAACTAAAATGATTAGTTGTAATGATGACTGATATTTAAATAGTACTTCATAATTTTAATTTACATAGAAGTCTTCCATGTACATGATGCCATTTTGACTTTATAGCCATTCTATGATGTCTAGGCTGCTGTTGTTCCTATTTTCAGATTAGAAGACTGAGGCTCAAATGAATTCACTGGCTTGCTCTAGCCTACAAAACTGGTAAGTGACCCTAGGTTAAGAATCCAAAACTTCTGCTTTGGTCTATGATGACAATTGGAACAGAAAGCTAATTGCTTAAAGCAATTCATACTAAAATGTGAATGACCAATAGCTGAAGCCTATGAGGAGACAAGTTCATTCAAAAAGAGAAACCTGAAAAGGATAATGAATTTATAATTACAGAATGAAGATGGAGTAGAGAATGGGGATTTAGGTATCTTTGAGTAGTGACTCTTTCCAATTTCTCCTGCCCATTCCTGTTGACCTGCGTGATGACCAGTGCTAAGCTGAGGTGTCTCAGAGTGTCTGCTGAGGCTAAGAGAGAAGAGTAAACCTACACCTAGAGGACCTGTGAGCCTTTCCTGTCACAAGCAGGGGTTGTGTTCCACTTTTATCTTAAATTCATAAACATTTTGCATTCTATTCCATGTTTGCTTTAACATAAATTTTTGTTTAAAGAAAGTAAAACATTTGCTATATTAATCTTGGCACATTGTTGCAATTGCCTAGTTTAAGAAAGTGCTAAGATGGAATGAAATCTGTTTAAAGTCTGTCAAACAAATGTTTTTTCATTTAAATCTAAAAAATATATGTGTGTGTATGTGTATGTTATATGTGTATGTGTGTGTATATATATGTATATGTGTGTATACATATATGTTTACCAGTACAGAATGGAAAAATGTAAATGTGTGCACATATATATGTGTGTATGTATGGGGAAAAGTGAAACTCACCACTCAATTTCACAGCTTCAAAAAATGTGAATTTCTACATCAACCCTCTCTTTACCTTCACAGTTCAGATTCACATTTCAAAATTTTTGTACGCTTGATTGCCCCTACGTAACTCTAATTTAAGACCCCAGACTCAGAGGGAATGTTCTTTGAACAGCTCCCTCTCACTCTAGGCTCTATCTTGAAGGTTGCACAGGAAATGTGACATGCTGGCTTACCAAGGCAGCCCTTTGCTAACCTGCAACAGACAGAAACTTCAGACATGTTCCAACCATTTCCTACTTAATGCCAATTATTTTCTCTGCTAAGTTGTTATTTTTAAATAAGGGCATTTTGTAAAAAATACCACCACCCTATACACCAACAGACAGAAACTTCAGACATGTTCCAACCATTTCCTACTTAATGCCAATTATTTTCTCTACTAAGTTGTTATTTTTAAATAAGGGCATTTTGTAAAAAATACCACCACCCTATACACGGGAAACCATAAAGTTATTCACCAGAAAGAACTGCCCTGCTGAGAAAATGCATGTTGGCATCTTTAAACACAGAGCCCCTGGTGCTGCTCTGAGGACCTCCACGGAAAGTGTCCACATGGCAGCATGCACGGTACTCCCCCTACTCCTCCACCCCCACGCTGCAGCCTTGGAAATCAGTAGCTGCAATCTTTGACTGGACTCTTTTGAGACTTGCCACCCCCGGCTGCTCAGGAAGCACATACCGGCAAACAGAATGAAAAGGGCCTTTATAAGCATGAGTCCCTTATTTCTTAAACAGACTCCCACATAAAGACTTTTTTGTTTCTTCCTCTTTAGGAAAAACTGAGCTCCTTCTGAAAAATCTTTGGAGAGGGAAGAGAAACTGAAGACAGGGAGAAGGCTCAAGGGAGGGTGATTCAAAGCTAGGGACAAAGGTGGGGCAATGGAAATTGTCAGACAGGCTGAACTCCAGCTACTTTTGTAAGGTAAAAACTACCATCGTGTTTTCTGGGTGACAGGGAGTGGGGCAGAGGGTGGTTGTCAGGGCTCAGAGGAGTTGGCTGATCCTCCCCGCCACCCCCCAGAAAGGGACTCTTCGACAGCAAGGAACATTCAGGAGAGATCTAGTGCTTTGGTCTTAGAAAAACATTTTCTCTAAATAGACTTAATTTCTTGCCTTTTTCTTTTCCTCTTCTTTTTATCTAAAAAGCTACATTTTCTGTTTTACGAGATTCATAAGCAATTTTCTTCCCATCATACAATTGTAGTGTGCCACAGAAAAAGTAGTTCCTCTTTTATGATAGAAGCATAATCTCCTAAACTATTTCAGACATCCTGTAATCTGGGTAGGATGTAGGAAAAAGCTAGAGTTTCATAATTGGACTTACTTGGCTGTCAGAAGATTACATAAACACATACACACACACAGAAAAAGAATATATATAGC
>NW_007726351.1:781930-785936 GCF_000696425.1 Galeopterus variegatus | reverse complement strand
GTCAGAAGATTACATAAACACATACACACACACAGAAAAAGAATATATATAGCGAAGTCTCATTCATTTACTCTTTATCCATTAAACACTTAATAATGATTTATCATAGTATAATTGAATCCAGGGTAGTACCATTTATGAAAAATATACTAAAGAAAATAGTACAAAGGAAAAAAAAAATGATAGTGTTTTAGAGATATGGGTACATTAAGAAATAAAAAATGATGCTGGTTATTGAAAATCTGTATGAGTTTCATTAAAAGAGAATCTCTACAGGAGACAGAAGTCAGCCGAAGTTAATGCTTATACATTTTTTAATAATTTTTTTTCATGATTTGAAAAATCCTTTCCAAGTTTAATTTATGAGGTCTCGTTATGTTGCTTAACAAGAACAAAAACTCACTGCCTTAAAAGACTACGTCTCAGCATCTCTAGCAATGGTATCTGTTTCTGATGCTTTGCTGTCCTGGCCACAGGTGTGAAAGTGTTATGAAGTAAGCACCAGTTTAATTTCCTGTACACACCCTGTATCCAGGGGCTTAATTATCTGCCTGTGCCCTAATGAAAAAGAGAGTCCCTGTGGATATGTAATGAAGGAGCCGATGGTATGGCCACTCTTCCGGTAATAAAAAGTTGCACTTTTGAAACATGCCTGAAACAAAGGGAGATTTGGTAGGAATTGTGGAAATGCAAATTCTTGGTTCCCACACACCATTCTGTTCATAGGTTCACTCCAGTGTCTTGAGCCTTCTGCTTCTATTGGAGTCCAGTCCTAAAAGGAGGTGGCCTCCTTTCAGGGATGGTAATAATAGTGACACTCCTTAAGTACTTACCATGAGGCAGGCACTATTCTGAACACTTTACTCAGATTAATCCATTGAATTCTCATAACACTATGTGGTGGGTACTAATATTATCCCTCCTCTTACAGTTTTGGAAATGGACAGGTTGAGAAACTTAGCCAGTCACCCAGCTGGTAGGTGACAGAGCTGGGATTTGAACCCTCACAATCTGGTTCCAGAGTCTGTACTTTTTTTTTCACTAGATCATACAGCCTTGCAGGACTTTGAATCTAAAAGGATCTCAGAGAGATCTCATCTTAATTCTCACATTTTACTGGAGAAAGAATGAGATTCAATGAAGTCAGGTGACTCATCCAGAGGAATACAGCTAGTTCTTGGCAAAGCCTGGAACAGAACCAAAATCATTCTTATCCTAATGAAATGTGTAAATATCACGCCCTTCACCCCACCAGAACTCAGGTCCTCCTAAGCAGCCCAGATCCCATGTTCCTGTGGCCCCAACGATTGCGATTTGCAGGCCCATGTACATTCTGATGTCTTATTTAAGAAAGATCAATATTGGCAGTAACAAAGATAAAATTCATAGTTGGGGTATTTTTGTCACTTTCCACTGACTACATAGGATGAAAGGGAACGAGGAACTGAGAACCATTTAGGGGACATCATTCTAAGAGCTCAAAATCTCTAATGCTCACCTGGCCCTTTCCATTTATAATTCTATCTGAAGTCTTTCCAACAGTATCCCATAGTCTCATGGCATCCTGTTCCTATCCTTCAAAGTACTTCTGCATCACAATTTGTAATTCTATATCTAATTGTGTATGTGTTTAATTCTTGTCTCCCCAGCTAGACTGTAAGCTCCATGAGGACAGGGGCCATGTCTGTTTTATTTGCCTACAAATACCTAAACCCTGTTACATAAATAGGAGTTCAATTACAATCTGTTAAATTAACTTACACTGAAGTCTCAGCAGCACAATGTTAAAAGATGCTCTTAGGTGAAATAAGCCAGGTACAGACAGGGGAATATGGCATATTCTCACTTCTGTGGAAGCTAGAAATGTTGATCTCATAGAAGTAGAGAGTAGAATAGTTGTAACTAGAGGCTGGGAAGGCGTAGGGGAGGGGAGAGAGGGAGAGGTTGGCCACTGTTTACAAAATTACAGCTAGACAAGAGGAATGAGTCTAGTGTTCTGTAGCACTGTGGGGTGACTACAGTTAACAATTTGTTGTATAATTTCAAATAATCAGAAGAGAGGATTTCGATTGTTCCTAACACAAATGATAAATGTTTGAAGTGACGGATATCCTAACTACCCTGATTTGATCATTACACATTATATATACATGTATCCAAATATCACTTGTACCCCATAAATATATACAATTATTATGTGTCAATTAAAAATAATGACAGAAAAGATGATCTTAAGCTGCTCTCCATTTTGCCTAGTAAACATCTATTTCTAAGTGCTCACTGTCTTTACCAAGTGACCGGACCACGTCCATTACTAAGGCAGAACACGTTCAAACTCTCAGTCAGCAGAAGCTCAGCGGGCTCCCGCATCTACCGTTCATTCAGGGTCTAGGAACCCAGCAGGGGAGACTGGCTATATTGTTAAACCTCAATCATCAAACCAAGTAGAAGGGAAAAGATCAGTGTAAAACATCTAAATTATAAACTATACTGGGGATAAATGTATTACTTTTAAGTTCTAAGGGTAACTCAAAGTATGTGAGCAGTTTGCTACAAGGCATTTCTTTTTGGGGAAAAAAAGTTGGGCTTTCAGAAGTAGAGAGAAGAATTGTGGTCCCTAGAGGCTAGGAAGGTGAGCGAAAAGGGGGGATGGGGAGAAGGTGGTTAATGAATAGAAAATCACAGCTAGATAGGAAAAATAAGTTCTAGTGGTATACAGTAGTGCAAGTCATCTGTAATTTACAATAATTGATTGTACGTTCTCAAATGGCTAGAAGAGAGGAGCTTAAATGCTCTAATCACAAGGAAATGATAAATTTTTGTGATGATGAATATCCTAATTACCCTGATTTGATCATCACATGTTGTGCACGTGTATTGAATACAATAACTGTACTGCATAAATATGTACAACCAATAGGTGTCAATTAAAAATAAATTAAAAACAACAAAAAATAATTTTTATTTGGCATGTTCACTTTTCATGTGTAAAGAGCCATTTCTAAAGACCCTAAAGACATTCAAAAACGAATTATTCTTTTAACAGTTTAAACATTATTATTACAGTCTTATTTTCACATTATTCCATTATTATCACTTGCATTATTATCCACAAAAAAAAGGTTTAGTAAAACTAAACATCACTTCAGTCACTATCTGAATTCATAGTCACAAACTATGAATTAATAGAATTTAAATTATTGAATATTTCACTCTAGCTGAATTATAAAAATTTTTCTAAATTCTATTTCCTTGATGATTTCCGTGGATTTATGAATGCTTGCAGATAGTAGGCTAGTCTTAAATGGGTTCATCTACTTTTGCTTCAACTTGATAAGTGCATACATACTTAAATAGTTCTATGCTCCCAAAAATGTTCATAACAATCACACCGGGCTATATATAAAAATTTCTCCAAAAACAATGACACTTTGTTTTTTAACCCTTTCACAATGAAGGTAATACAAAAACAGATGCAAGTCAGTAGAGTTAACTTTGTGCCTAAGTAACCAACCTGCTTTAGTTTCTGTTCTAAAATTCAAGTAAAAACTGTCCTATTTTTGTGCCACATATGTTAGTGTATTTATTTACTTAGTTATTTTGAGAAGCATAAGTTAGTGGAAAGAGAGACTGCAAGCATAAGGTAAGCACTCTCTCACAGGACCATGCCAGAGATGAACGACTGCTCTTTTATTTTTTTAAAAAAACATCTTTGTGTAAGTTGGGATGGATAGTATTTTTTTTTTCTATCTGAAGTCTTTCCAACAGTATCCCATAGTCTCATGGCATCCTGTTCCTATCCTTCAAAGTACTTCTGCATCACAATTTGTAATTCTATATCTAATTGTGTATGTGTTTAATTCTTGTCTCCCCAGGGGATCCGAACCCTCAGGCGGGAGCGCCACCGCGCTTCCCAAGCGGCGCACTATCCAGTGCTCCACCGGGCCGGCCTGGATAAGTATTTTTTTAAAAATTTTAATTTTTTTTTTTTTTTTTTTTTTTTCCG
>NW_007726351.1:752399-780930 GCF_000696425.1 Galeopterus variegatus | reverse complement strand
CCCCGTACCGGACCGGGGACCGGCAACGGGATTGCAACCCTCGGCGTTGCTCCCGCGCCTCGCTCAGCCAGTGAGCGGGAACCGGTCTGTATGTGGGATCCGAACCCTCGGGCGGGAGCGCCGCCGCGCTTCCCAAGCAGCGCACTATTCAGTGCGCCACCGGGCCGGCCCTAAAAATTTTAATATTAAAGCATAATTGACTATACATATTTGTGGCATATGGAATTGAATATCAATACCTGTGCACAATGTGTGATGATCAAATCAGGATAATTAGCATTTTAATCATTATAAATCTTAATCATTTCTTATGTCCATTAACCGATTTCTCACTAACTCCCCTTGCCCTGTCCCACCTCTAGTAACCACAGTTCTGCTCTCCCCTTCTGAAAGTTCAACGTATTATTGTGATTGTTATTTCTTTCTCTTTCCTTCCTTCCCCCTTCCCTTCCATTCCCTTCCCTTCCCTCTCCTCTCTTCCCCCCTCCCCTCCCCTCCCCTCCCTTCCCTTCCCTTCCCTTCCCTTCCCTTCCTTCTTTCCTTCCTTTATTTTTTAGCTCCCACTTATGAGTAAGGACATGTGGTATTTCTCTTTCCGTGTCTGGCTTGTTTCACTTAACATAATTTTCTCCAAGCTCATCCATGCTGCTGAAAATGGCAGAATTTCATTCTTCTTTTTTTTTTTTTTATGGCAGAGTAGTATTCCATTGTGTATACATACCACATTTTCCTTATCCAGTAGTCCACCAATGGACATTTAGGTTGGTTCCATATCTTGGCTATCGTAAATAGAGCGTGATAAACATGGGAGCACAGGTATCCCCTTGACATGATGATTTCCATTCCTTTGGGTATATACCCAGCAGTGGGATTGCTGGGTCATATGGTAGTTCTATCTGGAGTTGTTTGAGAAATGTCCATACTGTTTTCCATAATGGCTTCACCAATTTAGTCCCACCAACAGTGTAGGAGCATTCCCCTTTGTCCACATCCTCACCATTATTTTTAAAATTTGGATTTACCCTTTTACTTCCTCATCTTACCAAGATGAAACTGAAAAATTTGCTCCTTTTTTTTAAATGAAGGAGGTGAAAGTCGATTTGTATTTCTGAAAAATGCTCTCTGTTGGGTCCTATGTCTACACAAGGGCAACTAAGAGCAAAATTAGCTGAAAGCTGCTCTTTGCACAGCAGAGGTAGCACAGCTCTTTACCAACGTGTGTCACAACAACTTGGTGACATGGCCAAAGCTTGTAGGTCACAACCTCAGCAGGTGTCTTTGATACTTTTGAATAAGAATGCTTTGGAGATTCCTTCCATTCTACTGTTAGCCTTATCATGTCTGGCTCATTATCCTGTAGCTTTTGTCTTCTTTCCTTTTTAGGGGAGGGGTGGGACTTGTTTGTTAGTTTTTAGTACAGTGTATCTGATGATTCATAAGGAAATGATTGAAAATTCAGATTTTCTTTTGTGACTGAAATAATCATGATTTAATAACTCAATGATATGTTTAAAAAATAAAGTCTGATTTTTACTTCCAGGGAACAACAAATCTCCCTTAATTAATTCTAAATACCTTAATAAGAGGAAATTCAGTGTGTGCAGGATTTATACTATTTGCTACATGTTAAGTGATAAGACATGGTTCTAACAAACTTGGCACTGGGCGAAGATTCTGGCTCTAATCTAATGTTACATGGTAGTTAACACCCAAGATGATTCACCAAACCTCTTGCCAAAACAGCATTTATTCTAATCCCACCCTCCACCCCCCAGACTGGGCACCCTTAGCATAGAGGATCCTTCAAGAAGATTCAGGAGAAAGGATCAAAGCAGGAGCTGTGGTTACTGTGGTCAGTGTTTCTACATCAGTGTTTCTTTCAGACATAATGAAGCAGCCCAAGATGTCAGTCCTCTTCCATTTTGCCTCGGTCTGATTTGTCCATTTTATGTTGCCTAATGACCCCTATCCAAAGGCACAGCCATGTCTGGCAGCCTGTAGCTGGAATAAAAGTGGTGACAGACATACTCAAGAGCCAAAATAGAACAGAACATTCTCCAAAAACAGAAGATGATTGCAACTTAATACCTTCTGCAAAAAAATATAAAAAAGCAAGCAAGCAAACAAACACCTTGAACTTGATACTGCATACAATGACTCCCAGACTTAAGCACACATATAGAAATTCTTATCCAAATGCGGCTCAGAAAGGCCTACTAAGTATGACAAAGTGGGTAGAAATTAGAATTAGAAAGAGTTTGCGTACCTTTATAAAACTCATTCATGCAAATTAAAAAACCCTCATTTGGTTATTTGGGGACATAATATGGGCCTAGAAATGAAAATATATTAGTTAAGAAACTAAATGAATTATTGGCATATGAAGTCATGGGGGAGACTCCCATTTGTCCCAAAATGCTTTAGAAAAATATCAATTTTCTGATGAAGAGAAACATTTTAAGGGCCTAAAATTCATAGAGAAAGGGCTTTTTTGTTGGCTTTCTTTTTAAGTCACTTTAACTATAGAACAGATGGCTTCTAATGCATCATATTTACCCATTCACCCCCTAATTTTCCACTTACAGCAGTTCAATTTGTTTGCCTGCTGCCTTTTTAAATCCCTCCCACATCCTGAGAGCAGCTTAGGTGTCTTTTGTGAATTCATTTATTCTCTTCGTTCTATTCATTTTATTTGGGGCAGTAACAGTTTACAAGTACAAAACGTGTTGTAAGCCAGTCATAATTATTACACTCAAGTGCATCCTTTTCCCTCATAATGGAGCAGAAGTGCAATGTGATAAAATAGAAATTTCTCAGCCAAAAGTTGTAATTCTTGTCCAGGAGCTAGTTAGCTGCCTTTACAAGGAGTCGGCCCTTTTCCTTTAAGGATGATGCCCTTATTCTAAGAAAAGGAGTAAGAAGATGAAAGGAAGAACTAGGAACAGATTATTGAATTGATTAATACCCCTGAGCTCTAAACATGGCCAATGTTTCTTAACAGCTGAAGCAAAATGGTAAATACTTCAAGGTAAAATAAAACACGTTCCTAAGTAGAAAGAAACGCCCTGAAGTTAAACTGAAGTGCATGGTCTTGCAGTGACAGGTCTCTGGCCTTCCTGATGGCAGTGTGCATGACCTTACTATCCCAGGGCATGTGCTGTTTTTGCCCATTTCCCCCATGTTACTGAGAGAGACCCCAGTCATACCATCTTTAGGGTTCTTCCTGAGCTATGAATAAGTGAGTGACTCTGGTCAATATTAAAGACCAGTTTAAACCTGTATTACACTTAAAAAAAAAAAAAAGCACTATCCAGCTGAAATCTGATAAAGCTAACTAGCCCATGGGGATCAGCAACTTTCACCAGCAAAGATCTCTCTTTGTTATTGGATCTACCAGATCAGGGCCACAAAGGAGCTCCCTTAGACTGCTTTAATTAGGTATTTCACTTCAAATGAATTAATTAATTAGAGATAAGCACCTGAAACACATTACTTATGTGGTCTAGTCAAAGCTTTAAGTAGATAAAAACTGCCGAAGCTTCATTACTATCAGATAATGTTACATGGTAGTTAACACCCAAGATGATTCACCAAACCTCTTGCCAAAACAGCATTTATTCTAATCCCACCCTCCACCCCCCAGACTGGGCACCCTTAGCATAGAGGATCCTTCAAGAAGATTCAGGAGAAAGGATCAAAGCAGGAGCTGTGGTTACTGTGGTCAGTGTTTCTACATCAGTGTTTCTTTCAGACATAATGAAGCAGCCCAAGATGTCAGTCCTCTTCCATTTTGCCTCGGTCTGATTTGTCCATTTTATGTTGCCTAATGACCCCTATCCAAAGGCACAGCCATGTCTGGCAGCCTGTAGCTGGAATAAAAGTGGTGACAGACATACTCAAGAGCCAAAATAGAACAGAACATTCTCCAAAAACAGAAGATGATTGCAACTTAATACCTTCTGCAAAAAAATATAAAAAAGCAAGCAAGCAAACAAACACCTTGAACTTGATACTGCATACAATGACTCCCAGACTTAAGCACACATATAGAAATTCTTATCCAAATGCGGCTCAGAAAGGCCTACTAAGTATGACAAAGTGGGTAGAAATTAGAATTAGAAAGAGTTTGCGTACCTTTATAAAACTCATTCATGCAAATTAAAAAACCCTCATTTGGTTATTTGGGGACATAATATGGGCCTAGAAATGAAAATATATTAGTTAAGAAACTAAATGAATTATTGGCATATGAAGTCATGGGGGAGACTCCCATCTGAAAATAATCTTGGGAAAGAGAAATGTCTGAGCATTTAATTCAAACAGTGGTGTATGCACGGAACATTGTCGACCAGACTGGCTAACTGCATCTAGTTAAGTTACTAGTCCAGGATGGAACTACTCAGCAGTTTTAAAGAAAGTAAGGGTAAAATTGTGGAACTACTGACTAAAGCTCTGTTAAAATCATTATATATGAAAAATTCCTCGAAATTAGGCAAAATATTCAGATGATCAAAATTCATAAAATAAAAAATACGAAGCCATCAACGATTTATTCATTAACTCCTATTAAGGTATGGACATACTCTCTGGAAATTTCTAATTTTAATTTCTGGATAAAAGGTATATCTTCCATTTGATACAGTGGTTGGTTGATAGTAAATATTAAAAAACAAGTGACCTAGATATACTACATACACAATATTCATTTTTCATATAATAATTTTTCCTGATTATCAAATATGTCACTTGAAAAATATCTGAAAAGTTCAGAGAATAGGAAAAATATACAAATCATTTGTAATCCCACTACCAAGAGATACAATTTTAGTGACGTTCTTCCCATTATTTTTCATATATATGAAACATATATGAAAAAATCATATATGCAACATACGTACATATGTTATATATATGCAACATTTTTGTTGTTATGTTGGATCAGTTTCATGGAGTACTTGGATGCTAATATTTGACTTGTAAATGTACTTTAGAGGTTGTAACCTCCACTCCCACAGTAACTTCTAGTCCTGCAGCAGCACTAACAGCTATGGTGCTTACTTCTTTATCTGGAGTACACTTTTTCCATGTGTTGCTCCTCCATGTCTCTGCTGCTCCCCTGGTCCCATGGATGATGACATGGGGGAAATAACCATTAATCCTGCCCTGCTGCTCTACAGATCCTATAGCACCTGCTTTTTCAATTCTTCCCCATGAACTTTATCTTCTAATGCTTTTATTTGCCTCCAAATTATTATTTTTTTAAAATGTAAACATACAGCAAAGTTGAAAGAATAAAACAATGAACACTCATAGACCAACCACCTAGATTTTGTGACAGCTGTCACTTCTGCTTTCTCTGTCTCTGTCTCTCCCCACCACTGGAAACAGGTAGCAGATACCATGAGACTTCATCCCTGAACATTTCAGCAGCAGCACCCCTTTGAAAGCAGAACCGTAAGTTTACGGGTTCAAGGGATTCCCAGCAGAGTTAGTGGGCTTCAGCAGTGTTACTTAAATATTTGTTTTAGCTTTTCCTGGGCAATCTCCCACCTGAAGGAAACAACACGATAAACAAAACCAAGCCAGGTTTTGAATTACAGGTTGAAGCATAATATCTAGTGTAAGACTTCTGTAAAGGACTTCCCACATGACATTGTTCCCCTGTGTGGTGCCTCTGGCCTCATATTAGACTCATTGACATCTGAGAAGAAAGAATCTAGGCTGGTAACCCTGTAGGGAATAACTCTCTCTACAATGTCAGATTTGGTCAATCATGTAATTCTGTTTTGGGAATTTCACCCCGGGCACGTTTTCTGGTTTGTCTGAAGAAGACTAGCAGTAATGAAAGTGGACAGAACTCAATCCACAAGAGAGGTTCTGCCCTGGAGATGGTGTCAGGTACCCCTGAAAAGACCCCTGGACAGCCTTCACTAACCAGGGCGTCTATAGCAACAGCAGGGAGTGACAGTCTCTCCCTCACCTAACTGGAATCGGTGAGGCTGGAATATTACCAGGACGCACTCAGTATTTAAGCTGAGCCATTGGAATTAGGGGATTGTGGAGGCGGGACATGAGGGGTCAAGAGATGTGGGGGTGGCAGGAAGGGAGGGGCTCACAGTCCTGCCTAAGGTACAAGGGAATCTTAGTGCCCTCTTCTTCCTTTTCTGGCCACGCCTACCATATTTCCCCCATTATTTTTTCCCTCTCTCCCAATAATAATGAAAGCTAACACTTCCATATGGCTGAGAGGCAGTGTAGCAAAGTGGTTAAGAGTTTGGGCTCTGAGCCTCACTGCCCATGTTTGAGTCTCAGTTCTGCCATTTACTTGCTATGTGATCTTGGGCAAGTTACTTAACCTGTGTGCTTCCATTTCCTCACCTGGAAAGAGGGGATAGTGATAATAATACCACATACCCCCTGGGATCTTGTACAGATTAAATGAGTTAATATATTCATATGCAAAGCACTTAGAACAGTGCCTGACACTGTTAACTATATTTTTCCATCTACTAAGCAATTACTTTATACAAAGCCCTTTTCATACCTCAACTCCTTTAATCCTAACAAAAACCCCATAAGAAAAGACTATCATTATTCCCATTCTACCGAGGAGGAAAATGAAGCTCAGATAAGTTCATTAAATTTCCAAGATTTCCCAGTTAGTAAGTGGTGGTGGCAGGACGAGAACTCAGGCAATGGGTCTCCAAGGCCACGTACTTGACCCTTCAGCTCTGTGGCTTCCCAAATCAGGACACAAGAACACTGAATCAATGCTCAGGGACTATTGCGTTCTCATGGACCTGGATAACCATTCCTTTCCCTGCCCGATAACCGAATCTATTAACTTATATCCCCACCCCAAACACATACATACATACACATATGCACAGTTTTTATAAAGCCTATCCCATTTGAACATGACACTAAGCCATGATACACATTACTGCAAGTGCTGAAGCTGACCAGCTTGGTGAGCAGTGCAGCTGGGCCCCTGACCCAGCTCCCAAGGCCCTGACCACACTCCTGCCTCACCTTCCAACTGCATCACTAGATAATTCTAAAGCCAGAAGCACAGCTCTCAACTGTACACCCTTTTGTTAAATAATGGCTCAAAACTGATTTGAATAGCAGAGATGCATTTCAGAAGTTCAAAATTAAAGGCAAAGGGAGGAAAAGTAGGTTGTTCTGTAAGCTCTGCAAGCAAATTCCATATAGACAGGTGACCCATATTAGGTCAATTAAGTGCTGCTTTAGAGGCATGCTGCCATATGTTTTTTTACAACAATGAACATTTTAGGGCAATGTGGAGATGGATTAAAGTTTGCTAAATGCACCAGGGCCTTTTCTCTGTAATTCAATTAATTGAATCAGGCATGGACTTTTGCTGGAATCTCCTGGGTGGCTGAAATGCAAAGTGGGGCACAGACTTTTAAATCCATGGGGTAGAAAGGGAGGCCCTGGCAAGACCGCTCAGCTCATGAGCGTGCGCCATGTGCAGTAACGGGTCCCAACACAACATGTTTTGCCCATGAAGCCCAGGTGGACAATGAGGTAGGAGATAGGTGGCCAAGAGAGCCCTTTGGACCTTCTTACCCAGCTGAGATTTCTCCCTTCCAGCCCCATGGCCATCACTTTGCCCCTCTCCTCCATAGCTGCCCTTTTGAACATTTCCACATCCTGAATTTCTTTTTTCAAACTGCTCCTTACAGCAATATGCGTAGGTCCTGCATGATCTGGCTCCTGGCTCCTTGTCCAGCCTCATTTCTTGCTATGACTCCCTCTGGCCATTCGGCCTTTTTCAGTTTCTCTAAGAGCCCAACTCCTTACCTGAGGGCCTTCACACGCATGCTATTTGTTACTTTGTTTTCTGCCTGTCATGATTCTCCTAAGTGTCTCTCCTATTAACCTCAATCTCATCCTTTAGGTCTCTACTTTCCTGGCTCCCTGAAATACTGCTAATTCCTAGACATACATACAGTTTGTGAATATATATTTGTGATTATTTGATTATTGTCTATCTATCCCACTAGACAGGAAGCTCCATGTTGGTGCCTGTTTTAGATCATGATTATATGCCTAGGGCCTATTATAGCTTCTGGCCCATAGTGGGTACTCAATATTTGTTAATTGTTGAACAAATCCATGAACGAATGAATGGATGAATGAAATACATTCTTTCAGAGTCCTGGTCTTTTCAACTAATGTGAAATATTAACCTTGCTTATACATTAGTGGCTAATATTAGTGCATTACTTTTCTCAGACAATTTGTGTGCTGCTGAAAGGATCTCGAGTCTGAGGTATCAGCCAAAGCAACAGGGAGATTTTCAGGAAGGAATAGTGGCAGGCTGTTGGGATATTAGTGGCTAATATTAGTGCATTACTTTTCTCAGACAATTTGTGTGCTGCTGAAAGGATCTTGAGTCTGAGGTATCAGCCAAAGCAACAGGGAGATTTTCAGGAAGGAATAGTGGCAGGCTGTTGGGACGAACTGTGGAAGGTGGCTTTCTACAATCTACTTGTTTTCATTTCTAGCTGTTACTGCCTGAAGACATCACAGTTTATGTCATTAAGAGAAGAGATATAGCTCAGTTGGTTTGAGCCCAGCCTTGTAACACCAAGGTTCAGATCCCTGTACTGGGAAGCCATCATAAAAAAAGAGAGAGAGAGAGTTGAGATAGGCAAACATCCCCAATGTTCATACTCAAGGCAGAGAAGCCAACCCTGTGCTCTGCAGCCAGGTGCAGCACTCTGGAGGGGGTGCAGACTAGGGATCAACCATTCATGCAGAATCCTTTTCACTCTCCAGGGTGATTGCTCTGGTCTCACAGCAGGCCTTTTTTTCCTTTTTTTTTTTTTTGTCTTAAATTTCTTTGTCAAGTGCAACACTATGCCTTCCTCTAAATCACAGCAAGGTGTATCAAAGTGATGCTGACTTTAGAAGGTGGATGTTATTGGCACTTTTGTTGTTATTGAAAAGAATATAAGTAGGTACTATATTTTTAGCAGATAATTCAGCGGTATCTGGTAAATTTTTAATGCCCACATACCCTTTCACTTAAGAATTTACCTTCTGAAAATTTACCCTGCAGAATTCTCACATACTATGCGAAGATATATGTAGAAACATGATTTTTACTTTGTCAAAAAAACTGGAAGAAAAAACTCAACTGCCCAACAGTAGGGACTGATTAGATAATTCTTTTAAAGTTATTCTATTTGCTACACTCAATGAAATATTATGCAGATAGTAAAAATAATGAATCTTACATATCGACATTGAAAGATATCCACAATATGTTAAGAGAAAAAAAAAAGCAAGGTTCAGAATAGTGTATAGTATTTTAATAAATATATTTTATAGTGATTATAAATTTATGTTAACTGGTTATAAGGGGTTTACAAAAAACTTTCAGTTTCTATATTGTACACGAGTATGTATTATTTACATGCTCTGTAAGCATGTTTTACTTAAATATAACACTCATTTACATTTTTAAAGCAAAGGTATAAAAACTGTTTTCAAAATATGATAGATCATTATTATTAGCTTGATCAAGAGTCTGTCCTTAGACATAGCACCAGACTTACAAAGAATGCTATCCATGGTTTCTAGAAAAGCTAGTTATTTGAACCTGTGGTAGCCAGCCTCCAAGATGACCTGCAACAATTCCTGCCTCCTGGTATTTACATCCTGTGTGACCAATAGATGATAGGTTACTTCTAAAATTAGGTTATAAAGGACTGTGGCTTACATCTTGGGATCTCTCTCTTGGGTCACTTACTCTGGGGAAAGCCATGTCACGAGCAGTCTATGGAGATGCACCTGTGGTGAGGAACTGAGGACTGCTGCCAACAGCCACATGAATGAGCTTGGAACCAGATCCTCCAGACCCAGCTAAGCCTCAGATGACTGCAGCCCCAGCCAACACCTTAAACGGAGCTTCAGGAGAGCCCCTGAGCCACAGCCACCCAGTTAAGCCATTCCTGGATTCCTGGCCCACAGAAACTGTTAGATGATAAATGTTTGTTGTTTTAAGACGCTGAGTTTGGGTTAATTTGTCTTGTAGCTATAGATAACTAACACAGGACCCAACTGGCTCTGTAATTTTTAGTGCCTGTTTCCCAACCTGCACAAACCACCTTTATCCTCTCCTTGGTTCCCTCTTTGCACCACCCTCAAATTTGTAAAGATCAGCAACTGAAGTTAATGTAGGGTAATGTGTTCTGTCCTCAGGAGGATATCACTAACCATGAGGGGAGGGGGACTGAATCCTAGGACGGTCACTGGGTTCATAGGAGCCAGGAACTCATTTGGTATCAAACCTTCAAATTAAAATACTGTGCTTTTAAAAAAATTTCTGCCTTTAAAATCTGACCCAGTCAAGCTGTTACGTTATTGAGTCAGGCAGAGATTCAAATTAAATGTCACAGGAAAACCCCCTAACAAAGCGCAAAGGACAGAACACTAGAAAAAGCTGTCCATTATTCCTTGCTAGGTGGGATCTCAGATGAAAGAAGAAATGAACTCCTTTCATATGTAGGTTTAATTTTGCTTAACACCAAGTACAGACAGAGAAATGGGCTCTCACTGTTGTAGAAATTTTTTCTGCTATTATTGTTGGTATGTTTCCACTCAAGACCCTTGTTTTCAATGGTTTTGAATCCAGCCATAAGCATCTGTTCAAATAGTTGTAGGACGGCCTTTATTTTCTGTTTAAAATGGTTTTGCGCATGCACTGTACATTTTTGTATAACTGAAAAAAATGTGCGCATGAATCAGCACCTCACAAATCAATGAGAGGTCAGGGGAGCATGGCCAGCACGTCTAGAGGGAGCCGGTCTCTCCCACAGCACCACTGACTGCTGCCGGCTCGGTCTAAGGAGACTTGGCAGTGGCCGCCAGCCTGAATAAAACCCAGGAGCTGTCACGCTTGTGCCTCCAGCGTGGCTGAGCAATAAAGTCATGGAATCCCTGCAAAGGATTCTCCAACGGGCTGCATGTAAAATATATTCTGCACACATATAGTCTTCTATTTTCATGAATATAGGTAGATGGCAGTGTGATAGACCAGATACAAATCCATTTAAAACCACTTTTCAATTAATAGCTTTCTCAACCAATGATATTTAAAGCATATAGTCTATCATATAATATACTGATATTTGTACATTTTTATTTACAAAAAAAGACTCAATTTGAAATGTTGGGAATCATTGTTCTAGAGATGCTACTGCGAGATAAAAAAATTTCTGTTTTTCCACTGAGATGTAATGGCATTCCTAATCCAGTTTTACCCACTCCCTAAAAGTGACAATTCAGTACATTGATTAAACCAAATCATGCTTTATGCATAAATTTACCTTTACAGAATATACATTTCAAACAAAATGAAGAGCAGACTCATTATACATTATTAAGTATGGCACATAAAATGTACCTTAATGTCTCAATTCCCAGTGTAGTAGGTAAAAAGATTCAGTAGGAAGTAGTACAATAAAGAAGGAAGGAGGCGGAAGGAAGGAATGGAGCAAGGCCCTGGAGGTTCAGGTGGTAAGAAAGGTAGGGAGTAAAAACTCTTGCCTCATGTGAGAAGCCCAGATTCTAGCAACTTCTGTGAAATAAAGTGACAGCAATAGTCCCTCTGAGTTACTGGCTTAGAATGGTGAAGGAAGATGTTGTCTGTCTTAGGTCTCTGTCCCATTTGTTGGCACCCTGCCAAACAGTACCCTCTCTCTTGCCATGGGTGACCTACTTCTACAGCATATTTGACTTTTATCCTTTTTGAGCTTTTCTACTGTTCAAACTGAAAAGTAAGAGTAACTAAAATGAATCCAACTTCCCTAAATTTATTTTCTCAACCTTTAATTTAAAGACATGTTCAGAAAAGTTCAGCTAAACCACATAGGGGAAGTATTAAGGATGGCCATTTTATCGCAATTTTAACCCAGATAACTATCCCTTTTTATTTTCAAGCTACCTATCTACTATAGTTTCCATTTATGTGGTAAATAGTCAGAAAGTACAAACCCCCCCAAAGATTGAAATCCACAGCTGTCTCAAAGCAAAAATTTAAAATAGTTAAAATTTGTTCTGCAATCAAAACTCTTTCAAATGAAATATTATTGAATCCCATGCATCTGGGAAGCAGGACCAAAGTTTCCTAAAGATTGGGGCCACAGCAAGAGGTAAGTAATTATTTGGGACCAACTACTTGCAGTCCCTGGGTGACGGGTGACTCAGGAGCATGGGCACAGTGGGCCAAACGAGCCAGAAGTTGCAAAGAGTACAACCTCCCCTATCTCCTGTAGCCCCTCACGCTCTCATAATAAGAAATTTACAATGCAAAATATTAAACAAAATGTCAAAAGAAAATATTTTTAAGCACAAATGTATCAGGTGTCAACAACCTATCATATCCAAACCATCATGTTCTGTGTGCCTCGGCTAGTGGGGCAATCAGGAAGACATAGAAACTGAAGATGCTGTGTACATCAATGGACACAAAGCACCTTCTGAAGAATAATTTCTTTAAGAAATGAAGCTGATCAAAAACTTGTCAAGACACAAATATAAAACTGAAAATTGTATTTAAATCTCACAGTAGATGCAGAAGTAGACACCTTTAAGGGCCTTGATTTTGCACACAATTTTGGAACATGTATGAGTCAAAAGGCTTGATGTTTGTTTGGAATTTCTTTAAAATTGTTTTCTTATCACTGCATATAGCTTCTCTCCCCATCTCTCTCTCTTTCCCTAACATAAAGTGAAAGGGAGATGTATGCCAAGCAGTTGCAGCAGCCCGGGAGCCCAGGCACCCATATGGATCATGCTTCAGCTGCCTTACTTGGGAGTGGGTGGACCAGGGCAGTTAATCATCCCAACAACATATCCCTGTGGTGCTCTGAGTAACTACAAGTGAATCCCTCTCTCTAAAGAACACTAACATTGGCTGTGCAAGATGGTAAGGCACTTTTTATCATTCTTTTCCCCTCCTTTCTTTCCCTTTTTCCTAAGTTTTGAGGCAGATGCTAAAATTCATTTCCCAGGCTCCCCTGCAGACAAAGTGCAGGTGCATCACTCAGGTTCCTGCCCAGACCCCAAACCAGAAACTAGTAATGTGATGAATCAGGGATGGTGGATGCAGGTGTGATGGCAGCTACTTTGGGCTTTCAGAGACAGCTGTGGCAGAAATTCCAGTGGCAGCTTTCAAGTGCCCAGTGTCAGGTGTTGGCTATGTGAGCTGTGGTGTTTGCGTCCAGTACAGGTAGGGGTGGCACCTTCTCTGGACCAGCTTGGTGGTATGATTTGAGTGTTATTTCTGACTACTCATTCTCCAGCTCTCTCAGAGATTCTGTGAGCATTTCATATCCTTTTGATAAATTCCCTCTATGGCAAAGTTCGCCATAGTTAGTTACTTCTGCTTGTAACTAAGAACGCCCACAGTGGACCATGCTAGGGAACAGAACATAGTCCTCTGAGGTTTGAGTCTTTTTACTCCCAGCATAGGCTATCTGATTAGGATTTGGGTCACAGACACCCCGTCACTATCTGGGTTCTTCCCAAACTACAGAATTGGTAGTCGTTGTCACTTTCCGACCTTGTGGGGACACAAAGAAAAATTTTGGGTACATCTACTAAAGATCCTGCCATCCTCTAAGGATTTATTGTGCAGGCCTACACTGCTTGAATAACAATATTCTTGTTGATCTTAGAGGAAAAAAGGGAATAAGAGATCTGAAAAACTCCACAAAAGACTGAAAGTCATGGCCATAGGAGAGTTAAAAAAAAAAACAACAACTTAAAAACAGATGTCTTTTTCTGCCTTGCTCAAGATTTTAAATATCACCAATAATGTTTGACCAGATGTGAACACATAAGTCTATGTCCCCACTCAAACCACACCCAGTTAATTCTCATTATTATGAAGGTGCAGAAAACGGTGAAGTATTGCATCTGGGGGAAAAAAGAGTTAGGTTCCTAGGAGTCTCTGCACAACATTTTGTGATTAACATACGAGTATAACCTTGTTTCATGTGTGTTTCTCTTTAAAGACATCTTATTTTATATATATTATGGATTCATTATCATGGAACTCGGGGCCAACAGCACTAGAACTCATGCCCGAACGAAGCCTAACACATGTATTCTCTTCCATAAGGCACATCACAGCCTCCCTGTGCTTAGGAACACTAGATAGTACTTCAGCACTATGCTTGGGGGCCACTGTAAACAGTAAAATCACCACCACCACCAACAACAAAAACTCCACAAAATGTGAAAAACACAGCACTAAATAGACCGTGGAAAGAACACTTATTTACAGTATGAGAGCTGAAACAAGAAGCTAGAACATCGTCGTGGTTCAACCTCAGCTGGGAATGTGGACCTTGGGCAACTCAAAGTTTTCATCATTCTGCCTGTGTCTGTGAACGACTGCAAAAGTGCATGAGTGTTGGACAGGTGGTTACAAATAAGTTTCAGCAAATAGGCAAGTTCACAAATATAGAATCTTCAAATAATGAGGATCGGCTGTGATTTGTTCACAGAAATCTTGCTGGATACTATGAGCTGCTTTTGAACATTATTGTTACCTTCACTTTGAACTTATGTAACATGAATCTGTGAGGAGCAATGTAAATTGCAGAGAGGAAACAAGTTTTGGTTTTGGGGAAATAAATATTGGGTTAAATTTTAATGTACTAATAATGATCTGTAGTGACTCCCTAAATTAGCAGCCTGTAAAGGAGATATTTTTCTTCAAGATTTTTTTGTTCATTTATTAGCAAAGCAACTTAATAAAAATGATACCCCAACAGCTTTTCATCTAGATACTCTCCATTGCCCCTTCCATTCCTTTTCATTCAACAGATGTGCTGTTTTTAACATGATTGCAAACAATATGTATATTTGTTAACCTGTCTTCTAAACTTCTCTATGTAATCTTCACATGTATCATTCAGGTGAGTGCATAATACTGCACTGAGATGTCAGCTAGTGAGATTGCTTCTAAGTTTTGCTATTATAAATAGTTCTACTGTAAACAGTGTTAAAGAAAGGTTTTATTTATTTTTACTGTTGTTTCCTGAGGATATATTTCCAAAACAGGTTGAATAATGTGAGCATCCCTGATTGCTAGTAATAAATGAAGTAGGTCCTTTTCAGAAAGTGACAGCAAGCGTTCCCGTTTCCCCAGTGGTTCTCCAGCTTTGGATTTTATTTCTTTAATTTTGCCAAATTATTATAGGTGCAAAATTATATCTCATTCTTGTTTTAGTTTGCATTTTCTTAATTACTGATGAGGTTGAAGAGTTTTTCCATATATTGATTCAGTTATTCACATAGCCGATTAACATTTTTCAGGGCCCTACAAGGCAGACCAGGAGGCCAGGCCCATGAGTTTTTCCATATATTGATTCAGTTATTCACATAGCCGATTAACATTTTTCAGGGCCCTACAAGGCAGACCAGGAGGCCAGGCCCATGTCACACACTGCCCCTGCCCTTGGGGAACCTCCCCTCTGCCTGCTTTTACTTTCATACAAACTCATTGATTCAGTTATTCACATAGCCGATTAACATTTTTCAGGGCCCTACAAGGCAGACCAGGAAGCCAGGCCCATGTCACACACTGCCCCTGCCCTTGGGGAACCTCCCCTCTGCCTGCTTTTACTTTCATACAACCTCCCTATTAAAATTCAACTGTCTGTTTATTGGAGGCTTGTGCTATCTTTTCAGCTTTGAATAAGCACTTTATGTAAATTTAGACAATAAATCTTTACTTATTATAGTGCCAACATGTTCCCAATTCATTTTTCTTTTTTTTTTTGGTTTCGATGGTTTGGTTAAATAATTTTAACTTTTATATAGCTGGAAATAAGAGTCATGATCAAAGTGAAAATATTTAACAATTGGAAAGATAAATTGTCAATGTATAATATAATAAACCAAAAATGTTTAACCAAAATATATTTAACATTCCTTTTATGTGCTGAATTAACTACATCCTAAAATATAATATTGTATAAGTTGTTGCTATAATCTTGGTTGATGATCGCCTGGCTAAGTGATGCCCCTGTTCAAACTATATACGAACCACATCAATGGCTTCATTATTACATGACAGTCATTGAATCTCCAGTTTCTTTGCTGCAGCTGGGCACACTTCAGACTCTTCACAGGAGGTATGTATACCCAGAAGCTAGTGCCTCCCAGAGGCCCTATGCCTCATTAACTCCTCCTCTGTCCCCTCACTCCCCCCACCCCCAAAACACAGCTGCAATGCCACCTGCTCCACTGTCTTCATTGCCACCCCCAACAACTCTAGGGCAGAGGGAGGGCACTGCACACACCTCCTCTCTCACCTCCCAGGCCACTCGGTGGCTGCTAGGGGCTGCCAACATCTGTGCTGACACTCCTTCCAGGTCCATTACCACCCCCATGGCCACTGATGGGTGACATCATTAGAAACCTTATAATCTCAGTGAAGAGATAATTTCTCTTTACCAACTGGTATGAAAACATTTCAGAATGTTAACAACCAATGTAATTCTATTGGTACATACCAGCCCCAGTACCCCATAATAAATGTCTTAGATAAAATAATTCAGAAACATAATTCTTGCAGCTTTAAAACTTGCTTAGATAGCTGGTCTTAAGCATTCTCAAATATTTTAGGTGGTCAACATGGCAGGATGTGGGAACACATTGGCATCACCCTTAAATGCTCTATATTTGAGCTTTGCATGCATAGATTGAATATCTAACCTAAATAAGCAAAACTCAAAGTCAGCTGATGAGAGCATTTAAATGCCAGTGGATACATTTACACCATTGCTTCTATTCAATCATGAATACTGAGCTATTCTTTCTGGCAATTAGACAACCAATAGATCCAAAATCTCTTGAAGGCCAATTCATTCCACCTGGGAATAACTTATAAAGGTGGAAGTTTCTCTCTGCTCTATCCCCAGATCCACCTCTAAGCTCTTCTAGAGAACATGGAAACAAGGGTACAGGATTGCTCTCCAGGAATAAAACCATCAAATGTGTTAAGAAAAATTTTCAAAAGCTCAGAAAGAGGCAGAAAGATTACTGTGTGTCACACCGGAGCCCAGGTTCATCTGGCACCGTAGGAGAAGAACGTTACTTTGATTTAATATAGATTAGGGTCCGCCCAGACTCTGTAAAGTTAGAAGTCCATTGCAAAGGACTGATAAAATTACAAATTATTTTGTCTGGTAGAGATGCAAATTATTTGAACGAAAAAATAACTCCAAAGGTTATGGCTTTATTGCCCTATAAAATATTAATTGTATGTAACTTGGCAATCTTATTTCAACATTCTTTTTTTCATTGCATATATATGCTTCAGTCTCTTATATTTTTTAAATAAGGTTTTTACTCAATGTTTCCTTTAATGAGTTAATTAAATCTTTGACATGTTGTTACGTATTTGTATGAGATTCACATTCTTCACTTTGATGATCATAATCTAATGGATTGCAGTGAAGTTTGCAAAGATATAGTCAAAGAGACAGACAGGTATTATTAGACTGATGGCAGTAACTTGACTGAATTAATTTCATCATGAGTCAGTTTGGAAGGGGAAATTGGTGGGTCAGCAATGAAAGTATCAAAAGCAAATATCCATCCATCTAAGTACTGAACCAGGGGAATGTGGGGTTCACTTGGCAGGTGTATACTGGGTATTATGTAACCAGCCTGATGTCACCAAACACATAAACCATATAACTCACTCTCTTTTTTCAATTGCCATGCTCATTAAGTAAACTCTGGGTTTTGAGTTGGTTTCCCCAGCAGGGAAGTGATTTACTGGTCAGGCCAACATGAGTAACTTATCCAGTTGGTAGTTTCATTTTTCATGGCAACTGAATAAATTGGCATTGGCATATGGTTTTACAGTCCAGTTCTTTGTGGGACCTGACAGCGTGTGTCTGCATTGTACTTAAATCAACTATGGTTGTTCTACCAGATCAAGTTTCTGGCCCTGAAGGCTGTGGCCTACCCCAGATCATGTGACTCCATCAAGGGAAATACCAGCTGGTCAGGACCCCAGTGACAGTGCTTTGCAAACTATCCATGGTTGCACACAAGTTTTTTATTTGTTTGTTTTTAATTTCTAATCTCTTGTGGACCAATACTGTTGTAAAATCCAATAAAAATATATAACCAAAAAGGTGAAATTGAAAAATTTATAGAAAATGCAAACCCAATTTTTAAATTATTAGATTCCATAGAACCAAAATTACTTTGTAAAACAGAAGTTTCTTTAAAAAATATAAAATTTTCCAAATTCTTACTCTAAATTTATATACTTCTCTCAGGTCCAGGAACTATACCTCCTCTGGGAACTTGTTAGAAATGCAAATTCTTGGGCCCCATTCCTTATTTAGCCAAGCAGAAACTTTGGGGTTGGGGCCCAGCAATCTGTGTTTTAATAACCAGATGATTCTGCTTCCTGCTCAATTTTGAGAATCACTCACCTAGAATGATTGTAAATCAGGAGTCACAATCTTAAATGCCAAAGGGGCCAGGCAGGTACAGAAACATAAACTTGACAAGATGAGGATTATAGGGAATGGTAGAGTCCCTGGAAATAGCAGCTTGGATGTTCCAATAGAAGCATTAGAATACACACACACACACACCCCTTTGGTCAAACAAAATTTCTACTGGTCAGTGTAAAACCTGGTGTATTTTTCTAAACATGAACTTACAGTTATCTCAGCCATGATAAACAATGAGTGGCTTTTTCCTGTCAATTGTTTAAGTTTGGAGTATTGTGTATTAAATCCTAAGTGTATGAAGGTTTATTCTTGAGCTCTTTATTCTGTCACAATAATCTATGTTTCCATTTCTAATTCTAAATCACACCATTTTAAATTATGAGATAACACATTTTCAATATCTAATGGGGCTAATCCTCCTTGGTTATTTCTTTTTCTTCGATTGTTTGAAAGTTCTTACCAATTAGGTTTAAAATAATTTGTTACATTATAGAAAAGTGTCCTATCAATATTTCAGTTGAAATTGTTAACTTGGTTAAGTACTAGTTAACTGATGACAGAATGGAAAACAGACTTTGGGTTTCCCATCCCAGCCCTGCTTCTCAGTAACTCTCTGACTTTGGGCAAGATATTGAGCCTCAGCCTGAAAAATGGCAGGAGCAATACCTTCTTCTCAGGCCTGCTGGGAGACATTAATAAATAACACAGGCTATTCACCTGACAGATGGTAGGTGCTCCAAACAGCCACTGCCCTTTTCCCCCTTCCCTTTCTCAAACACTGTCAACTCCTTCTCTTCTCTATACAGTTAACAGTTATATTTATTCCAAGGAAGAAAGGAACGAAGAATAAAAACTCTTGAAAGCAATACATTTCTCCCTTTGTATGGTTACCAGAGGAGAGGAGGAGGAAAATTAGTGGACTGATGGGTACAAAACTAAGCTATCTACCCTATGTGAATCATTGTGCAGTATATGCATGATATTGAAACAACACACTGTACCCCACAAACATGTACAAATAAATGTTAAAATATTTTGAATTAAAAAAAGTTAAGCAAAATCTTGAAAGCAGTACATTTACCCCTTTGTACTATTTGGCTATAATCTAATTATTTCAGTTGTATCTTTTTATTATCACTATTTATGGGTGAGTTGAACTATGGTCATAGGATTTGACATATAATGGTCCCTTTGTACTATTTGGCTATAATCTAATTATTTCAGTTGTATCTTTTTATTATCACTATTTTTGGGTGAGTTGAACTATGGTCATAGGATTTGACATATAATGGTATAATTTCTGATTTCTCACTTCTTACTGAAAGTTTCCACGTGTTCAAATAGAGGATACATTTTTATAATTCCTTATATATCTGAAAGAAAAAATATTTATTTTCCACATGCAACAAAAGAAAAAAATATTTAAACTGGACTACATCAAAATTCAAAACTTCTGTACATTGAAGGATGCAATCAACGGAGTGAAAAGGTAGCCCATGGAATGGGAGAAAATATTTGCAAATCTTATGTCTGATAAGGGCTTACTTTCCAGAATATATATAGAACTCCTACAAATACATCAACATAAAAAAAAAAAAACCAAACAACCCAATTCAAAAATGAGAAAAGAATTTGAATGAACATTTCCTCAAAGAAGATATACAAATGACCAATAAACACATGAAAAGATGCTCAACATCATTAAACATTAGGGAAATGCAAATAAAAACAGCTATGAGTTACTAGACCCAGTAGAATGGCTACTATTTTAAAAAAATAGAAAACAACAAGTATTGGCAAGGACATGGAGAAACTGAAACCCTTGTGCACTGCTGGTGGGAATGTAAAATGGTGCACTGCTGTGGAAAACAGTATGGTGGTTCTTCAAATAATTAAAAATAGAATTACCGTATGATTCAGCAATTCCAGTTCTGAGTATATACTCAAAAGAATTGAAAGCAGAGTCTTGAAGACATATTTCTACACCCATGTTCACAGCAGCATTATTCACAATAGCTAAAATGTGGAAGCAACTTATGTGTCCATTGACAGATGAATGGATAAACAAAATGTTGTATATTCCCATAATGGAAAGTTGTTCAGTCTTCAAAAGGATGGAAATTCAGACACAGCTACAACATGAATGAACTTTGAAGACATTACGCTAAGTGAAATAAGCCAGACATAAAAAGACAGATGCTGTGTGATTCCACTTACAGGAACGTGGAGAAGTCCAATTCACAGAGATGGAAGGCAGAATGGTGGGTGCCAGGGGGGAAAAGGAATAGGGAGTTATTTTTTAATGTGCACAGAGTTTCAGTTTTGCCAGATGAGAAGACGTTTATGGATGGATGATGGTGATGGTCGCACAACAATGTGAATGTACTTAATGCCACTGCACGGTACACTTAAAAATGGTTAAGAGAGTAAATTTAATGTTATAGGTATTTTACCATCATTGTATTAAGAACTCAGAAAAAGGTTATTTTCCTTTCTCTACCTTCAATTTTGAACATAAATCATAGTTTGTCTTATTGTCAGTACCATTTTTACCTCAGTTCCAACCAAGGCCTGGGCTGGGGCTGGTGGGAGTGTCAGGGGAGGGGTGGTCAGAGTCTGCGGCCTCCATCAGAGAACGGCTGGAGTTTGGCAGAAGCAAGGCCAGTCAAGAGCTGAAGTGGGCAGAAATAGACTGGGAGATGGGACAGATTCAAGTTCTCCAAATCAGGCCGAGAGCAAACTCTCTATGTCAGAAGGACCAGAACTATGCTGTAGCATTGAAAGGGAAAGTCTCACACTGGGACACAGGTCCTTGAAAATCAATTCCAGAGTAGAGATGGGTTTCCAGAAGGTTCTACAAGGCACTATCAGATATGGAGATTTTATCACAGCTGCCCTTCCTCCCCTTTCCCCCACATTTCTCCTACTGCTGCTGAAAAGGAAATATACCAGGACCTTAAGGTCTTTATTAACTAGTGGTCTGGTTCACCCTACTTATTTTATTTCCACCAAATCCTCATGGTACTGCAGCAGGAACATTGAAGGGAGAGTTGACAATGTCTAGTGCTGTAGACAACTGTCAAAAGTGACTTGGTCCTAGGAGCAGTTGGCTGGGAAGTTCTTCCCTGCAGGGGAGAGGCATCCCTCATCTCAGAGATGGCAAAGCTACAGAGCTGGAGGCTCTGCAATGAATCATGCATTTGTATTCCATGCACATCCTATCATCTTTAGTTATTTTTAATTCAGACAAAGAATTTTTCCCAGTCCTTTGTATCTGCATTGTTTGTTCCACTGGGCTTTTGCTGGAGCTGTTATTTTAACAACTTTCTCTTTCTTTCTTCAATGAGTGATCTTTTTTAGCTTTGTTTCATGTTACTTGTATCTTTCACATTTATTAAATGGGGACAAGAAGCAAGGGAAGAGGTATGAGAACAATCTTTTCTCCTGACCAGGTCTGAGGTGTCCTTCCTATACCTACCCAAATGCACATCAAACCTATATGTCAGACCCAGCAAAATTTAGATGCAAGGACTACTTCTACCCTTAAAATTGCCCTCGCAAGTCATTCCAAAGAACCACTAAGAAAGAAAGAAATTCTCTGTCCTTTCCTGTATAATTTAAATATTTCATAATCATTTTTAAGCAAATAATATTAGCCTCAAAGGCAGCTTAAGGAAATGGTTGGAATAGTGCCACTCCAAAATTTTCATAATATGAGATCTGTAAACCAGAATCCATGGTTTCCAATATATGTAACCACAGGACACAGAAAATTCACTTGAGAAGCCCAGGCCATAGATGGAAAATAAAATAAATGGAAGACAGTATCCAGAGAGCAAGAACCCTCTAGAGGATAGTCAAGGAGTGTGAAAACCAGTCAGAAGGTCTCTGCAGATAGAGCCCCTTACATACTGGCCCACCTCCCAATCACCTCATTTTAAGGCAGTTCTTGAGAGTTAGTATTATGCAGATACTTACCTTGCCTTACTTTAAAACAATTTTCCTTCTACATATTGTGAGGCATGCAGCTGTTTGGACCCTTGCCTCAAATATGGTGCAGCCAGTAACATTCTCTAGCTACCTGGCTATGTTCAGCTCCATCTAGCCTTTGCCAAATGAGTTCCCTGCCCTTCCAGGATCAGATAAGAAGGGACCCTAAACTATTTGTAATCTACTCAGGGAAATAAAGGCAATGTTACAGATGGGCTTCTGTCCCTAAAAAGCAAATTTGGTCACCAATTCACCTACCTAATAACTTTTTCATCAACCTTCTCAATTCATCTCTCCTTTCTGCAGTTACCACTGGAATGCTGGTTCAACTAGAAGCCTGGTTTCATCTGTATAGCTTGCGCACATGACACTTCTTAATTCTAACATTATCCTTTTTACATCTCAGGTTTACTCCCATGACTCCCCCTGGACTTGTGCAACATGGCAACCCTGCCTCCTACATCTATTTCCGTTCTCATCACTTGTACAGCTGCCTGACATTACGAAGTCTCTTTCCACCCCTATGTGACCAAGCCAAGAACACTCAGACATTTCCTAACTATAAGTGAATGGTTTGACTCTACTGTATCTCAGTCTGGATGAACCCAGACTGTCCAACTCTGGTCAGTCAGTCAGGAGGTAAACAACATATATTCCTAAATTTCAAAAGGCCAAAGTTCTGTTCTCACCCTAAGGGCTCTTAGAATATATCCCATGATAAGTCACTTTCACTCTTGGATTGTGGCAAAAAGGATGCCACCCAAAAAGAGAGTGGCATCTACTCTAACATCACTTCTACTGCATCATAACATTGCTTGTTCCTTTGTTGCTGTTTCACCCTTTATCTACTTTATTTGTGATGGTTTTAATCATTTACATAATTCATATACTCATCTTTTTTGCTTTATGTTCTGTTCAATAATAATAGCACATTATTATTTTGTTTCCTTATGATTTGTTTCATGTATTATAATCCTGCCTTGTATTTTAATATGTGAACTTTTGTTTTAAGTACATCTGTTTTATGTGGCATATTTAAATTATATATCAATTATGATTGTTATATTTGGCCATCATCTATCATTCTTTTTTTCCTTTTATTTTTGCTATTCCTTACTTTCACTTTATATGTACCACTGGTATTAACAGACCTTTATTGTGGAGTATACTAACATTTATAAAGCAAATGTATTTCACAGGGCCTAATTTCCAAAGCCCTGTAGTTTCAGGTATAACCTAACTTTTAAAATTACATATAGAAATGTTAAGCTTGCAAGAGACAGGAAACTTTCCCCAGGCTAAAGTCTCTGTTGTAGATAAAGAATTGTAACACAGCAAAATTGCGGACTCAAGGATAGATGCCCTTGGAGCAGGTTAACCTAAAGTTGCTTTATTGTTATGTAAACATACTGAGGAAACTGCTGTAGGAAAAGACAGTCTTTGCTAAGAACAAGCTTTTGTTGATGGATCGACTTAACCTTTTGCAAATTGCATTATGGAATGTCACTTTATTATTTCACTGATGATACCAGCCTCTATTGTTAAACTATACTTAGCCATAACTCCACCTATGTTCCTTTTCTGTAACTTTCTGGCCAAGAGAATAAATACTGAGACAGAACCCCAGTTCAGGGTTAATTTTCCAAGGAGGAATGCCTCTCTCTTGAGGCTTCCTGGAAATTAACCCCTTTGGGGTTTCTCGCTGCTCAGAAGAAATGGGCTTTGAGTAATCCTTTGCATCTCTGTCACCGAGGGGGAGAGAAGTGACAAAGAGAGTGCAACACTTTACATGCTCTCTTTTTTCTTTTGAAATATGTTCAGAAGAAAGGATCGAGTAGAACTATTTCTACTTAAATAAAATCTGCACACACACATACATACCATGAAAATCATCAAATTTATTTTTCTGTTGATTTCTAGTTACAGCATAATAACATCCAAAATTCTTATGCTTCTTTCTATGGATAAAAAAGAATACTTGAGCACTGGTTTTATCCCTTTCTCATTTTATTTCATTCTCAGTTTTTGGAGTGTTATTCTGAAACTTCTACTTTTCTTCGGAGTCAGAAAGAAACGTATTCAATTTCTGACTCTTTTACTCAAAGCAAGTTACTTAACTTCTTTGGGACTGTTTTCTCATCTGAAACAGGGGGATCATACAACCAGGGATTTTGAAGACTAAGTGAAATAATGTTTTGTTAAGAACTTGATAATAGTAGATGCTCCCTAAATATTAGTTCCCTTCCTCTCTTCCTTTTAAGTTTTACGTTATGATTTTATTCTGCAATGGGACTATGGCCAGAAGCATTGATCCTTCCTACTTAGTGTGTTTAGTATCTATTCTACTTTGAGAATAGGACTTGATAAGGTGGCCACAATGCGAAGAAATTTCTGTTTGGGACCCAAAGTGTAAGGTCAGTGACAACTTAGGGTTGGTGGGATATGTGAAAATCTTTCTTTAGCTTTCCCAAATGAATGACATCTTACCCAGATAATTTTTTCCATAAAAAGAGCTGCAAATGTTGTTTCATTTCCTTTGGGGTTCATGGTCTCAGTTGCAGCTGCATCTTAAATCCGTATTTGGAATGTTATCTGGAATTTTTTTCCAGATGTTTTAAGATTTCTTCCTCACTGAAGTTTGAAAATGTTATAAGTAAATGTCTTGGCATCTTTCTCTGGATGTTTAATTTCCATAAATAGGCCAAGTCTTTAATTAACTCTGGAAATACTTGATACATTAAATTGCTGATTCTTTAAAATTTATTTCTTCTATTGGCTCAAGTACTTACCCCTCTTATTTTTAAATTAAAACACCGTGCTCCACTCTAGAAATGGATCATTTTGGTGTAGCATTATTTACACGTTTATTTAAGCCATCTAATTTTTAACTTGATTCTGTAGTTAGTAAACATGCTTCTCTAACTATTTAGTAGTTCTCCCTGTAAACTCTTTACTACTTCTGGAAATGTCCTTACTCGTGATATTGCAATTTTCACTACATGGCTTTTTTTTCGTGGTTTATATCTTCCTTATATTTTCTTTCTTCTCATTTAGAATATAGTTGAGTATTTTTTAAAATTCTGATTGAGACTCTGGTTTTTCTGTATCAGACAATTTTAAAGCTTATTGTTTTTTTCTATTCTTTTACAGTTTTGTTCTTCGGAATTACAACTTTTAAAAATCAGTTGGGTTATTTTGAAAGTTCTTCTTTGACTTGTTTTTTGAATGTTCAGGTTATGGTATTAAAGATTTTTGTTTGAGGCATTTTCATTGGCATTGTAATGGCTTTAATATGAAGAAACCTCTAAGGCTATCTACACTGCTGCTTAGGCTGTTAGCTTCCCAAAGATAAAAATATTTCTACTTCTAAATTGTAATCTTTAGAAATAAGTATAGCAATACTGTAGATTATTTTTAAACTGACGATAAAATTCCTGATAAGTGATATCCTTGGTTTTATCTTCAAATGAGCCTTTGTCCAACAGATAAAATTATGCTTCAAAAAAAGTGAAATGTAAATATTATAATTAATTTCATCTATTGTATTATATTATACTACTTTATATATTTATATACTTTATATATTTATATATAAATATATTACTTTATATATTTATATATTATATTACTTTATATATTATATTACTTTACATTATTTTAACAAAATCGTGGCTGATCTAGAACAAAAAGAAGAAATGCCATGCCCGATCACACAGTGCTCAGAGTGCTGCCTTCATCCATAATAATGTTGACCCATTGTAGCAAGTTGGAATGAGGTCAAGTAACACAAAGCTTTTCTTTAAAATTCCTTAAGTCCAGTTTATCACATCTGTCCCTAGGGATCTGAACTAGGGACTCCTCTGTGTTTGAGTCTGAGAACAAGTTTTAGCGTTAAGAAAAGAAAATCTATTTATTTTTATATTTATGTTACATCTAGCCATTTTACCCAATTTCCAGCTCCAAAAGAAACCAAAACTCTTACATGCTGAAGAATACGTTTGACAAGAAAGCTACAGTGTCTATTTGAAAACCATTATAAAATGTTATTAAAGGATATAAAACAAGACTTGAACAGAGAGACATGTTTTCTGGATGGAAAAAACTTAGTGTAAGAAAAGTTAATCTTTTCTAATAATACGTGACTTTAATGCAGTTGTAATTGGAATCTCCAACAGTTGCTTCTCCCTTTTTGGAACATAATTAAATGAATTTTAAGTTTATATGGAAAAGAAATGCCAAAACAATACCAAGAAATACTGAAAAAGAATAGTGAAATGGAACTCAGTTGCTTCTCTAGACATTAAAACCTAAAATAAAGCTAATATAAACAAGATGGTATTATATTGACACAGGAATAGAAAACAGATCCAAGAAATGTAACACAAAGTACAGAAATTGATCCAAGTACATGTGGAAATAATATATGACTAAGGTGACATTTCAGTTCAGTGGATAAAGGAGGGTTTTTTAAGTATAGTGTTATCGTATTTGGCTATGCAGTTGGAGGAACATAAATTTATACTCATACCTCACACCATATAGAAAATATATTCCACATGGATTCAATATATGTATGTAAAAATATATTTTAAAAATATTAGAAGTAGAGTAAGGGGGATATTTATATTACCTTGGATAGAGGAAAAATGTTCCTAGGCAAGACAAGAAACCGAGAAGCCATAAAGAAAAAAATAGACATATGTGACTAAATTAAAAAAAAAAAAGTATGGCAAAGATACTATAAACAAAATCAAAGACAAATACAAATTGAGGGAGGAATCAAATAACCTTATAGGCAAAACTTATAGGCAAAGGATATAAAATGAGAATTCACAGAAGAGGAAATGCAAAAGATCAATAAAAACATATGAAAATATGCTCAACCTCACCAGAATTCAAGGGAATGCAAATTAAAATAGAACACCATTCGTCACTCAGTAGAGTGGTAATACCCAGTGAGGACTAGAATATAGAAAACAAGCAGTCTCATACTTGCTAATGGGAATTCAAACTGTTATAACATTTTTAGAAAAAAATCTGGCAATAAATTTTAAAATTTAAGAGAGACATGCCCTTTGACTCAACAATCACCCTTTTGGGATTCAACCACAGTGAAGCACTGGTATATAAGGACAAGTTATCTGGGGGAAACACAACCACAACCAAGGGAGACAATGTTAAGGTCTCTCCATGGGGGACAGTGGAGTGAACACTATGCAATTTGCAATCATTAACATGAATGAGTTATGTGTGTACCTACAGGGGAGATGAACGTCCATGATGACACTTGTCATGTAAAACACAGTTGCAAGGTAACCCTAAAATTTGAAAAATCCCCAGACAATGACAAGATATGCATGAACTATACAAAATTGCCAATATTCAACTGCGTTTGATCTTATAAAATGGCAGTCTCATAAGTCTCAAACTAACACACATTTGTTACGTATGAAGAAAAATGTGAAATAATTTCCCTAAACATTCACATTGGTTACCCGGGGGAGGGGAGAGATAAGGAAAGAAAAGGGAAATGAACTTTTTCTCCATATATCTTTGTATTGTTTTCCTTGTAAAAACAAGAACCTATTACTTTTGTAAATGAAAAATACTTAATAAAGAAACAATTCAAAGAAGAGATAGAAAAAAAAATAAGATGCTCAGGTTGAATTGAACTTAACATACATCTGGGGCAGAATCTACCACAATGGTCCATTTAACTTTACCAAATGTAATAACAAAAACCAATTAATTTCCTTGTCTTTCACCAAGATAGTTAAAAATGAAAAACCAACTACCACAATGGTCCATTTAACTTTACCAAATGTAATAACAAAAACCAATTAATTTCCTTGTTTTTCACCAAGATAGTTAAAAATGAAAAACCAAGGGCTGGCCCGGTGGCGCACTGCTACAGTGCGCCACTTGGGAGCGCGGTGGCACTCCCGCCGAGGGTTCGGATCCCACATACAGACCGGTTCCCGCTCACTGGCTGATCGAGGTGTGGGAGCAAC
>NW_007726351.1:708826-751083 GCF_000696425.1 Galeopterus variegatus | reverse complement strand
TGCGGGCGACGCCAAGCCAAGGGTTGCGATCCCCTTACTGGTCACAAAAAGGACAAAAAACAAAAAACAAACAAACAAAAAAAACAGCTTTATTGAGATATAATACAATACCATAAAGTTCACTTTTTTAAAGTATACAATTCAGTGATTTTCAGTTATTCACAGAGTTATGCATCCATCACCACTATCAAATTCCATAACATTTTCATCATCCCCCAAAGAAAACCCATCTCCATTTCCCCCTCCCCACCCTCAGCCCCTGAAACCATTTATCTGCTTTCTGTCTCTATGGACTTATCTATTCTGGATATTTCAGCAAACGGAATCATAGAATATGTGGCCTGTTGTGTCCAGATTCTTTCACTTAGCATAATGTTTTCTTTTCAGGGCTCACCCATATTCTGCATATATCATGCATTATTCTTTTTTATATAATTTTCCATTGAATGGATATACCACAATTTTGTTTATCCATTCATCACTTGATGGACATTTGGGTTGTTTCCTCCAGGTTGCTTAATTATGGTAAGTAATAAAAGAAAGCCTAGGAATCCGAAGGAACTAGACTTCAGCTCAGAATTGAACCTAAACCAGTGATTAAAAAACACAATTACGGTTATATCTGCATTTATACCTGATTCTTATAAAATGTACAACTCCTAGAGGATATTAATGGATACGTCAACTGTGGTAACATGGGATTATGAAAATTTTTTCTTATACTATTAATAAGAAAGGAGGAAGGGAAGTAGAATTAAAATATAATTGAGTAGTGCCCACCAATAGGTGAGCAGACAAACATACTGTGGTATACCAGTATAATAGAATACTACTCAGTGATAAAAGGAGTAAAGTGTTGATGCATATGAGATGGATCTATCACAATGTAATTTTGCTGGGCTGGGGATGGGTAAGAGATTACTGTGGGACATGAGGAAACTTCTGGATGGATATGTTCATTATCTTAATTATGGTGATGGTGGCATGGATGTATGCAGTCAAAATTCATCAAATCACATACTTAAAAAAATTTTAAATTTATTTATTAATATTATATTTTTACATTCTAAGATGCTGTTGCAGAGCATCTGGGGAAGAGGGGGAGAGGGAGGGGGAAGGAAATTGGGTGGGAGGAGTAAGAAGAAGAGGGGGCTTGGTCAAGGCCCATGGCACCCCTCTCATTCTGGCAGGGACAGCAGGGGGGTTCTGGTAGCGGTTCGGTGGTGGTTACTGGGCTGGTTGCAGATGTCGGGGGGACATGGCTGAGACCCTCAGCCCTCCCCACTCTCTGGCTTGGGAGCCCAGGGGGCTTCTGGTCCTTCTAGGTTTTACAGGTGTTTTTTGGCGGTGTTAGACTTTTACTAGTTAATATCAGACTTTGTCTCTTATTTGTGGGTATTTTGTTCTTTCTTTCAGTTCTGTATTGGATTATTCACTGTTCCCACCACTTAGACTCTGCACTGGAACTAATTTGTTGTCCTTTACTTACTTCTTTTTTTTTTTTTTTTTTTCCGTGTCCGGCAACGGATCGCAACCCTCAGTGTCGCACCCGTACTGGACCAGGGACCGGCAACGGGATCGCAAACCTCGGTGCTGCGCCCGCACCTCGCTCAGCCAGTGAGCGGGAACCGGTCTGTATGTGGGATCCGAACCCTCGGCGGGAGCGCCGCCCCACTCCCAAGCGGCGCACTGTAGCAGTGCGCCACCGGGCCGGCCCATCCTTTACTTACTTCTAAAATGGGGGAACTTCCTGTGGGGACCAGCACTTGAGGCCTGTGGTTGAGCTAAATTGCTGCTTTGCTGCTGATTCTCTGGGGAAGGTTTTTTTGTTCAGTTCAGGTCTTAACTGTTGACTTGTATGTACTTCTGAGTCTTGTGAGGTCCAGTACTCCTGGGTTGTGTGGAAACTCTGGTCTGGGCCTGAGTCTTTACAGCAGACTGCACCCCCTGCAGCTCTGTATTCCTGGCCAGTCTCCACTAAGTGGGCCTGTGCTGACTGGGGGGCAGATCAGCTGTCCATGCTGTGTCCCAGTGTTCCCCAGGTGAGCCTGTCTCCCCCACCACTTGAACTCCAAACACTTCCCATGGGATGGGCCATGTGTTGATCACTTGCAATGACTCACTGGCTTCCAAGTGGCTCCTTTTTTCAGTTTCTGTGGCTCCTTGCTCCTATGTGGGTCCACAGGAACCATGTTAGTGGTCTTGCTGGCCTGGGGCTACCAAGGCCCTTTGCTCCCCTTCTCCCTCCAAGCAACTTCATACAAAGGGCACACCTGTGGCTTTTGCCAGCTCATGCTCTGTGCACCCACCAGGGCCAGCCTTGAAGAAGCTGGGGCTCAAAATGGTGGGAGCAGTCCTTTCTTTCACTCATTGTGGCTTCTCCTGACTTCGTGAACTCCATAGATTTTTCCTCCTCTTCCCCTCAGCTCTAGTGGCCCCAGCTTAGCTGCCATTGCTTTTTAATAGTTGTAAATTGGTTGATTTGTGGGAGAGAGTGACACTGGGGACTGTCTATTCCACCATCTTAACCAGCAAATCATTGCTTTAAATGTGTTTTATTGTATGTTAATTATGCCTAAATAAAGCTGTTAAGAAATAATGTTTTTTTTTAAAAAGTGAGTACAGTCGTCCCTCAGTATCTGTGGGGGATTTGTTCCAGGACCTCCCACAGACACCAAACTCTGTGAATGCTCAAGTCTCTGAAATAAAATAGTGTAATATTTGCATATAACCTATGCACATCCTCCCCTATACTTTAAATCATCTCTAGATTACTCTATATTACTCTACATTACCTTATACGAATAAATTCTATGTAAACAGTTGTTATAGTGTATTGTTTAAGGACTAATAACAAAAAAAAGTCTGTACATGTTCAGTACAGATGCAATTCTTTTTGAATATTTTTGATCCACAGTCGGTTGAATCTATAGATGTGGAACCCACAGATACTGAACGCTGACTGTATATCCAAACTTGTCAAATCATATACACTAAATACGTGCAGTTTTTTATGTATCAATTATACCTCAATAAAGTTTTTTTTAAAAGTTTGTATACCCTAAAAAAAGTATTTGAATGACTACTGTATGGAAAACATTGCCTTCATTTTGCATATATGATTTCAATTAATTTTGTAACAAGTCAAATTATTCACATTTTACACGTGAGGAAATTTGAGATTGAGAGAGTTCATTAATTTGCCAGTGTGATCCCAGTCAGTATTCAGCTGAGATCTCTTTTTCTTAACCCCAAAGTCCATGCTGTTTTCTCTATACCACACTGTCTCTCACTGTTCCTATGACAGACCCAGCTCTTCCCAGCATTTTGCAAGGCAGGGAATTTTCTGGTCTACAGAAGAGGTTTATGCTTTAGTGTGGTTTTCCAAATTCATTTTCTTTTGCTTATAATTCATTTTAGGCTGCCACAATACCTCTCCAATTACAGGGATTTATCAGATTCAGTGGATCAGATGAATGGTTAATCTAGATTAGATCAAGGCAAGTAATCCTGGTCCCTGGGTCAAACTGAAAATAAGTCATCTGAGATTAAAAGCAAGCTGGACAAAATAAAAAATTGGCTATTTAACCCACTAGCCAGGCACTGTATTTCTTTGGGATAAAAGTCACTCCTTTGATCATGGGAGGCCCAGGAATGTGAGCTATCTAAAGTTATTCTAAGGTATCCAAATACCTTTTGCAGCAAACTTGAAGTGTAAATTGAGGTTGCCATCCCATCTCTGAGCAGGGCGAGCATGAGGGTGGCTTCCTCACTCTGTGTACCTCCCACAAATCATCCTTCACCACACAGAAAACTGAACTCTGTCCAAATGCTACCAATGTATTTGGATCCATTTGAACATGGGCTATGACCCTGATCAAGTAAAATTAATGAAAAGGTGAAAATTGCTTAAAACAATTTTTTTGGTAAAATAGCAATATTTGGGTGGAGGAGTGTTACTACTTTCATACAAGACTGTTAAAATGAAGTTGACCTCTGTTGGATATCTTCCACTTGCCCCTGCAAATCTATTGTCCATCTTGTTCTACCTGGCTCTGTGCCCCAAGAGACTAACCTGTATGGACTCAGCAGCAGGTTTCCTTGCTCTCTGCCTCCCAATTGTGTTTGGCCAATGTAGGGCATGAGCAGATCAGAGAGGGCGAGGAGAATCAGTTCAGGGTCTTTGTTGCCTGGGATCCCTGGCTGCAGGGTCATTATAATCTGGCTATACCCCTTCCTGGAGCCCAAAGCTCCACTCAGGAGGTCCTCTCTTCACTGCCTTCATCCCTTCAGGCTGAAGGATGGTAAAGGAGCTCTGGAGAACTGCACTCTCCCTTGCGGTTTCCATATACTCTGCCCATATCCTTGCAAATATTCTCTTTATTACGCTCTCCTAAAATTAACCAATTAGTGATGCCCATTGTTTCCAATACACCTGACATTTTCTAAGGGCGGGCTTGAGAGGATGCCTTATTCAGAATATAAACTTATTCCAAGTCTTCAGTTTATATGAAAACACTGGCATTCAGGGGGTTGATACCAAGTCCAGGCAAAGATAACCAGCGGCTAGGTCAGGTGGGCAGTGGAGCAGTCAGACAGCACCGACCACCTCCCGCCAGTGTGCACGGGCGATTCACTGAGGTGAAAGCATATTTGCATGGAACTACGAGAACAGTAGGGGCGGTGGATACATTTCACAGATTCTAAAATGTGAGAAATGTAAAACACTTTCACTGGTTGATAGGTCATGCTTCTTCATGCTTATAAATCATATTTCCATGGTGCTTTCAACCTTTTGGCCTATGGTATTCTACTTAGATCGAGTCTTTAAACCACTTTCTTTGGTTCTATCACATACAAGGAAAGAGATAACATAAACTGCCTAAATGGCAAATCTAAAATTTCAGAGAGGTGCCATCTGTTTCTCCCCATTGAGAGATATTATCATATATAGTGGAAAATGCTATAAAAGAGAAGGGATGCTTCTTGTCTTGTGAATAAACTATAATCTCAAGAAGACTGTGATTATTTAGAGCTTATATTAAAGATATAAATCCGTTAAGGAAAAGATGGCTCCTGATCCTATCTAAGCCCCAAACAACTAACTTCCTATCCTCAGAATCACCTCAACAGTATCATTCCCAAATGCAGTATAACTAAAGTAGCTACTTTAAGGTTGATTTTCTTCAATGATTTATTTTTTGATGAAGTCAAAATGTTATTTAGCATGAATCTGTAAAGCTCTTTGGAGTGAAAAAGCTAAAATATTAAAATATTAATAAATATAACGCTTTATTATTTTTGTTTGGTTTGTACTAGTGTGTGTGTGTATATGTGTTGTGTGCCTGTGTGTGTGTGTGTGTGTGTGTTTATCATAGAATAGGGTAGGAGATAGAAAACAGAAACCCATTGAATTAACCCAAGGCAGCAAGGTAAGATCTATCCTTGTATTCATTATGGGTATGTATTAGAACTTAAGAGTATTTGAAAGGAGATCTCAAAAGAAAATCTGGGGGACTCTGGCAGCTTCCATTTAATTCTGCATAACACCAGATGGCTCTTACAAAGCTCTCACTTCTTATTTTCCAAACGAGTGGTAATTTCATTCTTTCAACATTTCCTAACTCAATGTAACATATCAATGAATAATACCAACTTCCACTTGTGTCACGTTTCACGATGTGCTTTTCTATTCATTATCTCAGCCGATGCTTACTGTAGTTCAGATATAGTCAGGGCAAATATTATAACCCACATCTTATAGATGAGGAAACTAAGTCCTGGATATATCAGTCAGGACTCTTTTAGTAGTAATTTGAATTAGCTCAGGCAAAGAATGGAAATGTATTGGCTCACACTGACTGGATTAGAGGGCTCCAGTTGTTACAGGGTCTCTCTCTCTCTCTCTCTCTCTCTCTCTGCTTCGCCTCTGGGCACTGAACTTCATTTACTCAGCATACTGAAATATAGCCTTACACAATTCTTACTGCCTTGAGACCAGAAGGGATGGGGTCTCTCCTCCCTCAACTTGAGGTGGAAAATTCCAGAGGAAAAACTTGCCCCTTGTGGTCTCATGCTGACTCTTTGAACCAACCTCTGTGGTCTGGGGATAAATTACTATCGCTTCCTCAGCTTGGGTCAAGTCCCCACTCCTGTGGCCAGTATTACCCAAACAAACAAACAGAATGGGAATAGAAGAGCCACTGAGGAAATGGTGAGAGCCAGCCACCCTGGTTTGTGTACTGCTGTAAATAACTTGCCCAAGGGACAGAATCAGAAGCGTGCATAGCCAGACCTTCAGACTGCACCCATCCCCTTTACTATGCAGCCTTTTGCTGCAGGAGTCACAAAGGTGTTACTGTGATTCTCTTCTCCTCACAGTTACCAATGTGGTGTGGTTCAAGACTAAAACTTGGAAAAGACTTGGATTCTAGTCCTGATTCTGTCACTGGTCAACTGCGTGAACATGGGCAAGTTACTTAACCTCTGGGAACCACAGCTTCCTCCTTTGTAAAATAAAGTAAACAAGTTGTGCATCACTGGGTTAGCAAAAGGATAAAGAGAGATGATGTACTCCAGATAACTCTGAAAACCATAGAAGAACTACATTAAGGTTTATTACCTAAGTTCCATATATATATATATGTTATGGAGGCTAAAATTACACATTAGCATTCTTCAGTGGTAGTTCTAGCTACCACCAGCCTTCTCTGTTAGCATCACTTTGGTTCTGACATTTGTAATCTTTCAGTTTTAAAAGGCACATTTCAAAAAGAAACATCAAATTTTATCTCAAAATTAAAAGACTTAGCTCGGAAGAGAAGCTTGTGAACAGATGGTTCAATGGCACTTATAGTCACCTTTTCAGTACAGATTAACCAGGAGATGGGAAATTTCTGGAAGACACCCAAGAAACTATTAACAGTGACTGCCTCCAGGGACTGGGGCTAGAAGTTAGTGGGAAAGCTTTATTTTTCATTTACGCCAGTCTCTACTACTTGAATATTTAAAATCTTTCATGCATATTCCTTTCATGATTAAAACAAATCTAATTCAAAAAATTAAAAGCATGGTTATCACAGAAAAGGAATACAGTATATACCTAGTATAGTGTCTGACACATAAAAAGCTTTTTTTTTTTTTTTTTTAAAAAGATGACCGGTAAGGGGATCTTAACCCTTGACTTGGTGTTGTCAGCACCACGCTCTCCCGAGTGAGCCACAGGGCCAGCCCAATAAAAAGCTTTTGGTAAGTTGTTGCTTATTGATCAAATGAGGTATTTCTAGTTACCATCTATTTAGCAAAGTAAAATCAACTTCACTAGAATAAAACCTAGTTTTCATTTCAGTGAATGTACATTTTTCCACGATTCATATTGTGAGGAATGCTCACTACCACCTGCTGAGGACATAGTTTTAAATGCTTACACATTTACACACCGAAAATGGAAGCTACCTTCTTCATTTCCAATTATAAAACGCAGTGCATGTGGCTACCTCTCACCTCTATTACTGCTCTTCTTGTAAACACACTTCCATATTAACACCAGAGGATGCTGGACTTCTAGGAACCATACCATGTTACAGCTGGGAGTTTGCATGTTATTTTCTAAGAAAGTAAAGGTTACATGGAGGCATATGCCAAAGCTAAAAGAGATTTAAATAGTATTTTTTTAAAATGATGCAATAGCTATGAAGTTTGGATGCTGTGCACTGGTTAAATGCTGTACTGGTTGCCTAGTTACATCTCTGTAGAAAGGTTGAAACGGTTGTCTCTCAATCTAGAAGCAATTTAAAGCCTTAAACTTTCATAATTAAACCAAGGATTGCTTGTGAATTCCTATGAAGTCATCTCTTGAAACAAGTCCCTTTCGAGTGATGGCCCTTAGGGATGTCTGGGAAGATATTTAAATAAAAGAATTTTCTACATATGAAATTGGTAACTTGCACACATTTTATTAAAGTTATCACACCTGGACTCTTTACATTTTTATAATTTCCAATTGCAATCTGCTACTATAGGCTGTTTAAAAACTTTCCAACTTAGCTGATAGAACTTCTATCTCATGAGTGGAAGAAAGTCCAGTGTTTTGTTAAACTTAAAAAAAATTTTTTTATTATGATCAACTTTGCAAAGTATAGTCCAGCCTGTAATCTAGTAACAAAAACTACACATTTTAAGAATAAACAACTAGTCTCAGAGATGTTACTCTTTTGTCCCTTCTAGAGTTTCCTCATTAGTTCTGCCTTGCAGACACTTTTAAGTCCAAATATATTCTCCCACTAATGGAACAGAATAGAACAATTTTGGTCTAGAAATTCAACATGCATGCATTAAAAGGATGCAAACTTCTTCCAGAATTAAGGTAGGAAGAAGCAGTCTTTTTTAATTTTTTTTTTCCTCTTTACGTTCAATCAACGTGGTGTTCTTAATTGAGCTAAAATTCACATAATGTAAAATTAACCTTAACCATACCGAAATACACAATTTGAAGACATTTAGTAACTTCACAATTTTATGCAACGATGACCTCTACCTAGTTCCAAGACATTTCTATCACCCAAAAAGGAAACCCCATACTCAGAGAAGTAGTCATTTTGATCTCCTATTTACACTTACTCTCTAATTTCTCTTTGGAAAAGAATAAAAGAACCTGGCTTTATATTACAGCATAAGGATTTGATCTGCTTTCATTTCTTCTGGAATTTGTTGATTCACAAAAATCAGTAGAGGTTTCAAGCTGAAATGAAACTAATCTCAGCAAAATGAAACGAGAAGTCCTAAAAGGAAGGAACCCAAAAAAGAGATTGAGGACAGAATAAAAGTAATTCACAAATCTGTCCGGGACTTATCCTTGTCAGAAACCCAAATCCCACTTCAATGATTGACAGTGCTAAATCTTTTTTTGGAAGAAAAAAAAATTGAAAGAGAATTCCTTGGATCTACCAACTAGAACAGTTTGGAAGATGGGAAACTATTAAATCCACACCCCCCCCCCTCCAAAAGACTGCCAGTTCCTAAAAGTCAAATACCTATTAGGGGAAAGCTAATTTATTGCTCTTTCAAGTACATTTACAGTTTTCTTTGTTTAGTCCCAATGGTTTAGAGAATTAAAATCTCCAAATAAAAGCCAAGAAATGTGCGGGATGAGTCCCTAGGACCTTCAGTGTCCTCAGTTTCTCAGTCTGACTTTTGCTATGGTGATGTGGGGCAGTTGCTATAGAAGAAGGGAGGAAAGGCTGAGCAAGCAACTTTACTCAGATGCAGCAACTTGACTTCAGGGTAAGTAGCTCATGTTCCTACTGCTGGGAGGTCAGGAAGCACCAAGTTCATAGAGCTAGACAGAACTCCAAGATATTATCCACTCCAATCCCCTCCCCTCAGGCATTCAAGATAGTCTTCCTAATACTTATCTCTTCCTGAACAGTCTATGCTGTCTCTTAGGGGAGGAAAATTCAATTCTGTTATACAATAGGTAGCATTAGAGCTAAGAGAGCTCTGTGCTGCATTGACAAACCTGGAGTTTTATAACTTCTGCACATGTTGACGTGCTGAAAAAGATTCAGCAAGGTCCTGTGATCACCTCGGTAACAAAGTTATGAAAGCTTTGGCCATCACAGGCAACATGCAGGAGCATGTTGGTAGCACTGGAGAACTGAAAATGCAGCCCGTGTCTTGTGATTTCATAAATGTTGCTAGTTCTTCTTAGCTCTAAATCTTAGGCTTTTCTTTTTCTTTTTCTTTCTTTCTTTTTTCTAAGTTGGTTTGGACAAACATGTATATACCAGTATGGATAGAGATTTACCAAAAGAGTTGGATTCATCCCCATTTTCACTTCAAACCCTAGGGGTTGTCTTCATTACTGTCTTCATTCGAAATCTACATCTTAAGTTCATCAACATGACAGCTACTTTCTATTGAAGCCATTTGTTAGACATCTGGGGTGACCAACTCTCCTGATTTGTCAAGGATTCTCCCAGTTTTAATACTGAAAGTGCTGTGTCCCACGAAATCCTTCAGTCTTGGGCGAATCAGGAAAGTGTGTTGCCCTAGGTTTGAACTTCAGATCTGCATTACTGAAGTGTCTAGAAGTGGATAAAAAGGGGACTTGCCACAAAAATAGCTGAAAAATTTAAAACCTCCACCCAAAATTTCCAGCCACATTCCTCTCTGAAGACAGTTTTCAAAAAATAATGCAGTGATCCATTTCATTCACCAGGCAAGATGTAGTTTCTCACCTTGTGGGAATGGCCTACGTAATGTATGCAGTAAATTAAACCACACCTAGAAATTGGCTTTCATAAAACCACTACAGTGAGGTTCTGTCTCTGAAGACAGTTTTCAAAAAATAATGCAGTGATCCATTTCATTCACCAGGCAAGATGTAATTTCTCACCTTGTGGGAATGGCCTACGTAATGTATGCAGTAAATTAAACCACACCTAGAAATTGGCTTTCATAAAACCACTACAGTGAGGTTCTGAAATATGATGTTATTTTTCTTTCCAATGTTCACATTTTAGAGCCTAATAAATAACACATAATATGGCAGGCAGACATAACAGCATAAAATAGAAACTTCATATTTCTTTGCTTCTATTCAAAGATCTTGGAACCTGAAAACTGTAAGCAAACTCTCCAGAGTTGGAGAAATGCCCAAAGCAGTACAGTCTCCAGAGGGCACACCTACAGTACCAGAAAGTCTGGCCAAGAAAGGGGCCATTGGACTTCAACCTGTCCATTTGATGCAATGCCAAATACTCCAGGAAAACCAAAAGCCTTCATTCAGTATCTAGACCTACAAAAAGGGAAATGCAGTCAAGATAAGAACTTGCTTCATCAACTTGGGAACCCTAAACCTTCTCAATCCTATATGATTAAATGTTAGCAGATACTATCTCTGCTACCTGAAACATATCTACCCTCCCGAAGAATTAATTTCTTTTACTTTGTAGTAGGCAGAATAATAGCCCCTAACTATGTCTATGTCCTAATTCCTGCAACCTATGAATATGTAACCTTACATGGATAAAGGGACTTTGCAGATGTGATAAAATCAAGGACCTTGTAATAGGGAGGGTATCCAGGTGTGTCCAATATTTTTATCACATGGGCCCTTAAAATAGAAAACCTTTCCTGGCTGAGTTTCAAATTAGAAGATGTTGATGGCTTTGAGGATGGAGGAAGGAGCCCTTTAGAAGCTATAAAAGGCAAGGAAATGAATTCTCCCCTACAACCTCCAGAAAGGAATGCAGCCTTGTTGATATTCTGTTTTTATCCCAGTTAGATCCCTACAGAACTGTAAGATAATAAGTTTGTACTGTTTAAACCACTATTTGTAATAATTTGTTACAGCAGCAATAGGAAACTAATACATCCTTCATCTCTGCTGCTGTGCAATTTGCATGATGTCTTAACAGTATTTTGCTTCAAACTTCAATATTTGATCACTTCTTACTTGGTGTTTAATTTGCTTCTCTGTATAGACTTAAAAAAATACTTAATACAAGGCCAAATAACCTCAAAATCCCTCTGACAGTACAGAACAATACTTCCTTTTACTTGCCTACTTGGTTTAGTTTCTTTCTTTAGTTTGTTAGCACAGAGACTGCTTACATAAGGAAGGAACCACCGAGTATAACTGAAACCAATAATTTTGCATGAAGGAAAAACACTTTTAGGTGACAGTGGGAAGTGCCAAATAATCTCTTGAACGTTGTGTGCTAAGATGCAGTAGTTCTCAGTGTCTCCCTAGGGCGCTCTGGATGTCACAATGACTTGAAGGTGCCACTAGCCTTTTGTGAACCAAGGAGAGGGATACCAAAAATCACAATGAAGAATTGTCCCATTCAATGTGCCAACAACCCCCATTGAGAAACTCTGCTTAGATTAATTTAAAAATTTTAAGTACATGTATTAGCTTAAAAGAAATCAACACAAACATCAGACAAAAAACATCAGATACTTATAAAACAGTCCTCATTTTTAGTGATATTTGGTAGAATGTAGGGATGTCTCAGTCCTTACCTGAAAGATGTTAGGTATTTAAACCCAAAAGAAGCTGGTTATAGAATAGCAAAAGCTACATATGGTCCCAAAAGCAAACACACAGAAAGGGCTTTCTTCTAATAAGCTCTAGACCAGAAATTCTCAATGCTGGCTGCACGTTAAAATCACCTGGGGAGCTTTTTGAAACTACCGATGCTAAGGAACATCCCCCAGAGATTCCGATTCAAACAGTCTAGTTTAAGAGTCTTTGTGTCAGTGTTTTGAAACTCTTCCCTGGACATTCTGACTTGCAGCCAGGCCTGAGAGCCACGGCTGTGCCCAGTAGTGAGCTCCCTACTGGACATGCCACGTGGAGGTGGCCACTCCACAGATGTGAACCAGTTCTTCTCTGTACCTGTAACCCAGTTATCCCCACCCATCTAGCCTTCCAAAAGAGAAATCTGGGGGTTATTCTACATCTCTTTCTCTCCTTCTCACCTTTAATCAGCAATTCCGTGAGCTCTCCCAAATCCAGCCCATCATTTCCAGACCCAAGACCTCCATTGGTGTCCCTTCCATTAGTCTTTCTCCATTTCTTTATCTTTCATCCTGCTGCCTAAGGTATTATCCTTTTTTAAAAAAAAAAAAAAATCTGATTATACACCCTTTTCTGCCTCTCCACCCAGCGGACAGAATCCAAACTCTTGAGCAGGCAGTTAGGGTCTCTCCCAAGCTTCATTGGCCTGCTTCTCAAGCCGCATCTCTTCAGTCTGCTACTTTCTGATCACACCCTGGCTGCTTTGCATTTCTAAAGGTTTTCAGAATACCGGACCCTTGGGGGCCTCCGTGTACTTTAACACGCATTTCCTAATTCCCAGAATACCTTTTCCCTGTGTCTCTGACTGATGGCCCTTCATGTCACAGCTCTAATGCCCCTTTGCCCATCAAGCTTCTCACCAAACTCCTCACCAAGTTAGTCCTCTCCTCCAACATCCAGAACACACTGCTCGTGCCTTACCAGCCCTGACCATAGGGATTTCCTTCTTTACAGGGTTTTCTCCTCCATGAGACTGAGCAACTCTGGGGCAAGGCTGTGTTTTTTTCATCTTTACATCCTAACATTCATTCTTTTGTTTATTCATTCAACAGGTTTTTTTTAAATGTATTAATGCCAGACACCTTGCTAGATGCTGGAGGCAAAATGGGTAGCAAGTTAGACATTATTCCTGCTCTCTCAGAGCCTATCTTCTTGAAATGGAGGTGGATCACTGGACGGACATTTATGATAAAACAGGAAGTTACGTTAGAGGCTTGAGAGAAGTTTTATTTTGTTTTGTGTTTTTCTATTCCTAGTATATTAAAAAGTGAAGAAATGTCAAAAAAACATGTTTCAAAAATTGTGACATATTCTAAATATTTACATTTAACAATTAAAGTTGTATGCTGAGTGTCGTCTTTTCATTCTGTCAGTGTATCTCTGACAGATAACCTCATCTGGAGATCTCAAAAGTCTAAATTTGAGGTCCTCATAAACGTGAGTGAGCAGAAGAAAATTGACCCTCTTATCCTAAGGAAGGTCTGATACCTAGTAAATGCTAAATAAATATTTGTGGAATGAATAAGTGGATGAATGACTTGCTTCAATAAACTAAGTCAAGTTATAAGTAGGTTTTATTTTTTATTAGCATTTTGCTATAGCAACTAAACAATGACATAAACAGTTAAAAATCCAACAATCAAATTCAAGCTGCCATATAATCCAATGGGGAAAGAGGAGAAATGAGAGAGGGTTCAAATGAAACGATACTAGCCATCATAAAGAAGTTAAATTTAAAAACTGGGAAAAACCAAATTCATTGACTAGAGGAAACTACATCTTGGTTGGAGCAGGCAACCACATTATCACCTGTCTCAGGATTATGGTGAACCTTCTAGTCTACAACGAGACTCATATGGGTTTAGCTAGTTTCAGAGGCTAAGTGAGCTTCATCAAGAAGAATCCCCAACAGCATGAGATTGTTGTTGTTGCTTCTGGAAACTACATCTTGGTTGGAGCAGGCAACCACATTATCACCTGTCTCAGGATTATGGTGAACGTTCTAGTCTACAACGAGACTCATATGGCTTTAGCTAGTTTCAGAGGCTAAGTGAGCTTCATCAAGAAGAATCCCCAACAGCATGAGATTGTTGTTGTTGCTTCTGGAAAAGCCCTTACAATCTCCACGGCCAAACTACTAAGAACAGGGTTTACCCATCTCCAATCTAGTCGACTTTGAGATTCTGTCTTGCACAGAATATGTCCTCAATATCTGCAACCCATTAATCATATTTGGTGCTATAGGGATACATTTTGTTAAGATAGCAACCTCAAAAGCTCTTCAACTCAGATTTTTAGAAGAAAATGGGAAAATCTGTGTGAAAATTTGATCTTAATTATTATTAAAGAGAGCCGTTTTTTCTTTAAATCCTGAAGTCATGTTAATATTGATAAAGACTTTCTGGATATTTCCTTTCAATAAAACATCACATGCTTAAATGCTTTCATCTATAGGACCATTTTTTTTCCCCTCTTGAAGATTTGGTTAGATTCAAGAGGATTCTAGAAGAAAATATTTTTGAATTCTTACCTCTCGAGTTCCCAAAGCCTGAGGCTCACTGGCAGATCCGGCTGTTGAGAAAGCATAGAGGAAAATGAAATTTTGTTTTTTAAAAAAGAGAAATAACATGATACATAAGAGCTGAGTGAGTAGAATAAATGCTTCTGTAACTAGGGTTGGTGGTAATGGCAGTATAGTTTTAAGGGCAGGAAGTCTTACAGGTTTATACTTCAGAGCCTAGAAACAAACACTTTATGACTTTTTGTCTTTTAAGAAACAGACTTGTGAAATAATAGTCCCTTTCTTCATGAAATTCCTTCATCTGCAAGAAAATGTGAAATCACAAAGTCCACTTGGTAACCTAGGGGAAGCAGAGTTCTTAGTGACAGAGGCTGTGTACCAGCAGGATGAATGAGAACAAACTTTGCTCCTGACCTAACCTGATTTGCTCCTAACAGGACCAAAGCGGCAGAGACAGAACACACTCTTGCTCCAGGTGTTAGGGACAGAGTTGGAGCCATATTGTTCGTGTGTATCTGGCCCTTTTAGAGGGTAGATAGGGACAAGTTAGTGGCTGTCAAAGTATCTGTAGCATCCAACGCTCCCACTAGCTGTTTAGAAGTAGAAAGACATCTATAACCTTAGCCATTAATGACTTCTGTAATGTTGGCCAGAAGTTGGCCTAATTTTGCCTAGTGCCCAGTGTGGTTCATATCTGAGAAAACTCCTATGTAGAGGAGCTTCTTTAGTCCTCAAAAGCTATAAAGCACCCAGCTCAAAGGGAGCTGCCAAAGCCTCAGGGAGAGTTTTACCATTCCTATTTTGTTGTTTTTCAGAACAAAGAAGTACCTCACATCTAGAGTATTATTATAGAGGGTGGAAATCAATTTCACTTTGGATCCTAGGACCAAATGAACATCAGTGTCTCTAGAGATCTCACGTTGCTTAAGCTGGTGTGTGTGCTGCAATCTCGACCCAACCAATTAAATTCCCAGACTACCATAAGGGGTCATATGTTTTTAAATGAGTCAAAGTTATTAGAAAACCATTATCTCATGATTAATGACCGCAAAGGGAAAAAAGAAAAAACAAGCCAAGGGCAAAAAACAATCTATTTTCAGAGAATGAACCCTAGGGATACCAATGACTAAGTGGGACTTGCAAAATAAGCCTGCTCAAGGGTGCTCCATGTCTAGCACGCTCATACATTATTGTTGATAGTGGAAATTTGCACAACCTCTCTGGAAAGCACTTTGGTGCTGTTTATCAAGAGACTCAAATATGCTCTCAATCATTGTTCTCTTGTAGCCACCCTTTGACTTTAACCAAAAAACGGAAATTTGCACAACCTCTCTGGAAAGCACTTTGGTGCTGTTTATCAAGAGACTCAAATATGTTCTCAATCATTGTTCTCTTGTAGCCACCCTTTGACTTTAACCAAAAAACAGTCCAAAATGTAAATGAAGAATTACTATCAAGGTATTAAAAATAGCCTAAATATCAATAATACAACCTATTAAGTAAAACAGAAAGTACACATGATAGAACTTTAAAATAATGAATACAAAACATTTAAATGATGAGGAAAATGCATAAGATACAAAGTGAAAAGAAAAATGTTATATATAGTGTGACATACACTAATTTCCTAATACATATTTATATATACAAGATATTTTTCTGACATATATTCTATAATATTTTTATATATTTTTCTAACATATCATACATATATGTTAATATTTAAAATATTTTATATATTATATACACACATATATAATATTATATATAATATATTGTGTACACACATATGTTCTAGTATACATTATACATAATATCTTTCTGATACATATTTTTCTAGAAAAAGGGGTTGCGATCCGTTGCCGGACACGGAAAAAAGACAAAAAAAAAATAAATAAATAAATAAATAAAATAAAATAAAATACATAATATCTTTCTGATACATATTTTTCTAGAAAAAGACTGGAAGAAAATATATCAAAACGCAAATAGTATATTACCTCTGTTTTATAAAATAATGGAAATGGCAGAAATTGCTATATATACCCAAATATCAGATGTCTTCTTCTGCCATGCTTCTAACAGAATTCTAAGCTAAGCACGTACATGTCAAAAATAGCTACTTCTCCTGGCTTTCCTTGCTGCTAGGTATGCCGAAATTCAATCAATGGGATGTGAGCAAAAGTGGTATGTGTAACTTCTGGGTCATGCCTGCCCCTTCTAGCTTTCTCCCTCCCTGCTGATTACAGTGGAGTCCTTAATGGCAAGCCACCTTAGACCATGAAAGTGAGACAAACATGCTGGAAATGATGGAACAAGGAGCCTGGGTTCCTGCATGATCTTGTGGAGTAGAGCTACCTTACCAGTCCTGGGCCACCCACCTCTGTGTTGTTATGTTAAAGAGGAGTAACATCTAACTTCTGCTAGCCATGGTGAAATCAGGTCTCTGTTACATGCAGTTCAACCAACAACTTAATTAATGGATAGGGTCATTCTTATTTTTTCTTCATAATTTTCAGTATTTTCCAAATTTTCAATAATCAGCATGAATTACTTTGATGATCAGAAAAAAGTTTTTGAGGTAAGCTTTGTTTACTACTGGTAAGAAAATTAAACAGAATGAAGTCTGGGCAACATGTGCCTTATTTCCACATAAGAAAGGAAAAGTGAAATCTATAGTTCAGAAGTAGTTATTGCCAGGCATATATGCCAGGACACAAATCACACCCAAATAAACTCTCTGAGTTTATATGACCCTTTAATCACACCTCATTTCTCTTTATTTCAAACCTTTTGAAGAATAGTTTTAATAAGAAAAAGTTGTTTCAACTCTAAAAAAAATCTGCTTTAAAAGTGTTTGAGGAAAACTCTAAAAAATAAAACCAAAGTAAATATATTATGATTATCAATACCCAGACTTCTTACAGTGAATTTAAAAACAGTCTTAAAAACAACTTTGTATGTGCACTCGTACCTTTAATTTAAGGGTGATGTTTGTCCTTTACATAGAATCATAATGCTGTCCATCAATTAGGTGTATGCTCTGATTTTATTTTCCCCTGAAATGGTGACAGATATGGCAGAGCTCACATAACCTCCCTGATTTCCCTTGTGACCCATGGGCCTGTATGATGACATGACTGTCCGAGATAAAGGAGTCATATGTAGTCCATAAAACAGATAAAAGATTACCTGGTCTACTTGGGAATCAGATCCAAAACAACAGACTCATTAAAACCAGTCTCTAACCATATTAGAATAATACACCGAGAATCAAGGATCATTCGAATCTGTGATTAATTTATGCCAGTGGCATTTGGCACCTTATAGAGGATCATTAAAGCCTAGAGCACAGGCACACCTGACATTCCACCAGGTTGATTGAGAAACTTATATGTGATTATATATATCAGATAAAGAAACTATTTTTCCCTTTCCTCCCAAGAGAATGCCAAATGGTCCTTCTCTCCCCTGCAAATCGTAATATCCAACACTGATCTGGCTAACTCGTGCTCAGTAACAAAGGCAGGATGCCAGAGTTTCTTCACTTCCCTCTCAGGATGACTGTGCCAATGTGTTCTCAAGAAACCCCTACACTCTTTCCTGCAACAGGCGAATCGAAGCTGACAGTCAAAGCTCTGAATTCTCAGTTTCTCTCCCCCTCTTCTCTTTGTAGGAACATAAGCTAGCCAACTCCACAGGCCTAATTACCATGGTAACAACATGCACTGTGATTATGAGTGTGTTTGTTTTTTAAAATGACTCACAGATTGTTCCCCCAGAAGCCCCAGACACACAGGTTTCTGGCTGGTTTATAAAATCCACCCAAAGTTTTCCTTCAAATTTCTTGCTCCTATTAGTATAACTGGTGAGAGATCTATCAAATCAAATATGCCCTTCTCCTTAACAATGAAAAAAAAAAATTGGTTCCTTATACACCCCAAGATTAATCAATTTAAACCTCAAGTTTATAATGAAATTAATTTGAGTTTGTACACTAGAGATAATTAATCTTTTCCTAATTTAAATAATTAAGGTATTTCATAATGTAGTTTTAGAGACTCAAATGAAATATTCAGGTGAAACAAAATCAGTAGTGAAAAGTATCAGATAAAATAGCCTCAATCTGTGGGTATGTGGTCACATGTAAAGTGTTACAAAAGAATAAATGTAAGTCTTAATACCAAGATGTTTTAAAACCAATGTCCAAAATAGACATTTATTTTTTAAATGCAAACATGAATGAGTCCAGACATTTAGAAGAACTGTGGAGTACTTCCATTCATTTATTTAATAAATATTATTTAGACCATCTATGTACTAAACACTGTTGTTTATAGCTGGAACATCATAATAGGGCTTAGGGAAGACTATTTTCTCACTGGAGACAAAGGCCATGGGCACAGCTCAGTGCATTACCACCTCTCAGAAAGCTCCTCTGTTTCACAAAGCACCATTCTGGGTGAAGCGCTCAGTGAGAGGGATCATTACCTAATGAGCAAATCAGGCCTGGAATTCAAAGTACTGACTTTGGCATCACAGCTGACTCCCTTGGGGATGGGGGGAAAAAAAAAAATATATATATATATATATATAGCTGGTAGTTTTTTTTACGTGAAAAATGAAAATAAACCTTATCTTCAAGGAAATTTAAATGAAAATAATTTATATAAATCTATTTAACTTAAATCCCTTGATGCTAACATATAATACAACATTATATACATACACAAAATAATCATTTAAAATTACTGTCTCCAAATAGCCACATATTTTTTGTATTGCTACCAATAATATTTTTTTTACTAGAGTTTGAAGGGAAAACCATGGTGACTATCAGTCAGGATGGGCTAGGTTATGCTGTGGTAACACATGACCTGCTATATTCAGCAAAGCTTACTTCTTGCTCTTACTCCCTGTCCACTGCAGGTTGGCAGAGAGACCTCCTTTGTGTGGTCTTTACTGTAAGGCCCAGGCTTAAGAGCTCAGCCACCATTTCTCTCTTTCAACCACTGCCTATGGCCAAGGAATGTGCTCACAACCTGCTTCTTACAGCTTCTTCCTAGAAGTGACATATACCATTTCTGCTCACTTTTCACTGGCCAATGGGAGGCACATGGCCACCTAACTATAGCCCACTGGGAAATGTAAACCTATCACGAGCTGGGAAAGAAAACTGGAAATATTTATGGCTAAACACATGGATTCCTGAACACAGTGCAAACCCGACACTAACATTTAAGTCAAAACATCAACATCTGACTATCCCAGGGATATAGGCTTCCTTAGGTGATTCCTTATTCCAAGATGTGAGCACTTATGATTGATGTTGGGCCACAACAATTATGTCTGCTAGAATTTGCTAAGAATCCCTTGGATAGAATAAAAGATACTCTGCTGCAGATCTGTGGTAATAATAGCAATTATACTAATAATAGCTATATTTCTTTAATACTTACTATAAATTAGGCACCATGCTAAATAAACATTTTACATACATTAAAAAATTTTCTTCTGACAATTTGGTGAAGTAGGTATCATTATTTCTCATTTTATAGATGAGGAAACTAAGCATAGAAAGTTTGAGCAACTTGCCCAAAATGATTCTGATTCCAAACCAAGGTCCTTTAACTATTATGCTCTCCTGTATATTAAATCTTAGAATATTATTTTTTTACATTTACAGTATTTTAGGATTATTTTAAGACATAATAAAAGACAAGTCAGGCCATTCTTTTTGCCTAGGGATTTTCATCTTTTCTTACTTAAATTTTTATTATTTTAATTTAAAAAGTCTTGGGGCTGTTCAATATGGTTTTTTCCCTTAAGTTAAAATGTAATAAAACTGTTAGTGAGATGGCTTAATGCCCACACACAGCAATTTTCCCTAAACACAACCATCATTCATGAGGCTTAAAAAAACGGCAAAGGATCAATTCAGTTCTCCAAGGAAAGCCTCTAAAGTGACAATGAGATTTTTCTTTTCCTGTTTAAAATTTTTTTACAGTTTTTCTTATGTGGTTCTACACAGATCAGATAAATACCCTTCTTAAACCGAGTTCTGTTGGCAAAGCCTAGAAACTAACTTGACTTTCCTGTTTAAAAATGCAAATACAGGAGTAGGAGGCACTCAATCATCTATTACAGAGAAAGGACTCCTACCATTAATGCTTAGTGTGTTATGATGAAAATGCACAGAAATACGCCTTAGACACAAGCAGTCAAAACACTGTAATGACGGCAATTCCACCAAAATTTCCCTTTTCCACTATTGCTGCCTCACATAATGCAGCCTCTGAATAATACTAAAGTAGAAAGTAGGAACTATGAAGAAAATGTAATAAGAATGGAACTGTATACGTCAAAACACTGTAATGACGGCAATTCCACCAAAATTTCCCTTTTCCACTATTGCTGCCTCATATAATGCAGCCTCTGAATAATACTAAAGTAGAAAGTAGGAACTATGAAGAAAATGTAATAAGAATGGAACTGTATATGTTGCCTCCAGAGTTGGAAAGTAGAAACCTATTTTCTAAATAACTCATAATTAGAAATTCCAGAGATTATTCATTGTTCTCTTACAGGTGCTGTAATCCACAAAATACATACCTTCCCAGAAAAAACAAGGTTTTCATTTAAGTGGGATAGACACCATATGTAGAACCCTTGGCCTCTCTAGCTCATTACTTGTCCCAGAGTGGGTTTATTTAGGTCAAATTGATTTAAATGACCAGCCAGGAAGACTTAATGTAATTATATATATATATATATTTTTTTTTACAATGCAGAAATTCAGGGCTGGTTGTCTAAATGAAATGCCACTCTCACTGCTTTAAAGGACCTGATGAATTTCCTTCTGGATAATTTGATTAGAAGGTTATTCTTGACTTTCTCTCTCCAGCCATTCTGTGTTTTTATCCAAGATTCTCTCTCCAACCTCCCTAGACCATCACCATCAAGAAAAACAAATGTTTTGTTTGTGTAAGTTTGTTTTTCTCAAAGGGACATGCGTAAAAACTCTATTCAACTCAAAGCTATATGATCTTGGTAGGTTATTTAGCTTTTTTGAGCCTTGAAATCATCACTTATGAAATGAGAATGATAAAGTGGCAGACTCTATTGCCTGCCTACCCAATTACTATAACCCCTTCTTCCTGTGAATAGAACCAGACCTTTTTCCTGGGGCCTAGTAACCTTGTTCTTCAGAGAGGCTGGGCTGCTCCCTGGTTTCCAGAGGAAACTTAGATTTGCCAATTGATGGTTCCATCTACCCAGCCACTAATACATAAGGGAATTCTGCTGGAGACGGCTTTTCTGTAACTTTAAAAAGAGCTACATGGGAAGAAATCAGCCCCTTTACCAGGCTTCTATATATCAAAATCTGCCTGTATTCTGAAATTGTAGCAGCCATCTCAGCACAGAGAGAGGAGTCGGCCTAAGAGGGTAAACCAACGTGCTGAGCAAAGAAAGCACTCAGGTTGCTAAGGACATTGTCCGGCTACTAAATAACTAACTCTGGAGCTACCCTGATTTCAGGGGATTTGGAGACAAGTTTCCTATTGTTTAAGCCATTTTGGTACGGCGTTCTTTAACCAGCAGCTGAAAGTATTCTGATAGAAAAATATTATCCTCATCTCACAGGGTTATTTTTAAAATGAGTTGAAAACTGAAATGTATATAAAGTATCCAGCACAAACTTAATGCTCAACAAATGCTAGTTCTCAACTTGATTCCTAAACATGTTAACCCTTACTCATTTAAACATGAGTGAGTGCTTTACTGTGTGGTTTGAATGACTCCTCTGTGAGGTTTTCCCTGGTTCCCCAAAACTGAATTCAGGATGCTCAACAAATGCTAGTTCTCAACTTGATTCCTAAACATGTTAACCCTTACTCATTTAAAGATGAGTGAGTGCTTTACTGTGTGGTTTGAATGACTCCTCTGTGAGGTTTTCCCTGGTTCCCCAAAACTGAATTCAGGGCAGAAGTCACTGCCTTCTCTTCTTTATTCACTTAAGAGATAATACCAAGAACCTAAGGTTATTTTACACAGTAAGAATGGTCTTTAGTTCAGACAGCAAGCCTTGTAGTGCTGATTGCAGGGTAGGAAAAAAACAGAGTAGTCTTCCTGACTGCGTAAACCAATTTGATCTAAATAAAATCCAACCTAGACCAAGTACTCAACAGAGCAGCCAAGTGTTCTGCATTTGGAGTCCACCTAGTTTAACTGAAAAGCTGCTTTTTGTAGGAAAGACAAATTTTGTAGATTACAGTACATACATGTGCAGAAGGCCACATTTCCTCTGGAATTTCACCTCATCCTTATTTTAAAAAGGCACCTGCACCTTCTGCTTGGAATCTTCTCCCCCAGTCCCCTAGAACTTCACATGGTTGACTCCTCACCATCATTGAAGTCTCAACTCAAATGTCACCTCTTCAGAGAGGCCCTCAGGGATTACCCGACGAAGTAAACTCCCCATTACCAGCATCATCATACGTACACCATCAATCACCTTATTTCTATTTTCGTCCATCAAAGCACTCATCACTATCTGATATTTTCTTGTAATTTGTTTCTGTCATTGGGTTCCAGTCCTGGATGTTTCTGATTTAATTAGTCCGAGGTAAGGCTGGACTGTAGATAATTTTTCAAAGTACCCCTCAATGATTTCCAATGTGCAGCCAGATCTAAACACCACCGGTTTATGTGTTTATTGAGTCTCTCCCAACACTAGGATGTAAGTTCCAAGAAAACAAAGAACTGGCCTATTTTGTTCATCCTAACTTCCCCGGCATCTTGAAGGCCACATGGCACTCTGCAGACATTCAGTTAAGACTTGTGGACAGAATGACTAACTGTATTGTAATTACTTCTGTGTTTGTCTGTTTTCCCCAGTAGTCTGTGAGCTCCTAGAGGACAAGAACTATGTCTAGCCCACTCTTCATCAAAAAATGAGTCACTCAAAAAATTTCATTAAATAAATGAATGATAAACAGACTGCATCATCTGCTACAAGGAAGACAAGGACAAAACCAGATGTGGCTGCTGTCCTCAAAGAGCTCGCAACATGGTCAAAAAGAAAAAAATACGCAGATTGCTGTTATGCATGCTAGAATAAGCTAAATGCTGTGGTGAAAGAAAAATACATTTCAGAGGAGACAAAAACTTTCTTATCAGGAAGGGGAGGGAAGAAACCAAGGAAGGCTTCACGGAAGAGGGAGCATTTGGACTGAGCCTTACCAGACAAATGGAATTGGGGTATTAGAGAAGCAAGACTGAGTGTGAAGGATAGAAGGGAAAGCAGGAAAGCTATTGCAGAGAGAGGGCAGAGCACACACAAAAAAATCAGTCCAGCTGAAGGTTAAGAAGGCCTGAACTCAGACACTGGCTTTCAACGTAGAAAAGAGTAGGCAGTGTCAAGAAACATTTCCAATCACAATACAAAGAGCTATACGACTTACTGAAACTTGGGTGGCTTGGGGAGGAAAATAGTAAAATTGGGTTTTCCTAATTAGAGGGGTTGAAAGAATGGGGTGTCGTAACAGTCATGTAATCTGGTGAGGAGTTGGTTTTGAGGAGTGGGAAAGGTGATGGTGAGCACTGATTAGGATATGTGAGTTTTAATTTCACTGGGTTGGATGTTCTGGTAAATTTGCAAGCAGCGGGCTATGCAAGCTTAGAGAATAGGTGAGAGATCAGAGTGGAGAATCAGATTTGGGACTGACTTCCACAGCAACAATGATTGAAACATAGGAAAGGGTTCAATTAAGGGAAAAGGAGAAACTAAGTGGCAGAAGAATCAATTTTAAGAACGTGCATATTTAGGGAGCAGGAATTGAAGTTAGTGGAGAAGTTGGGAGCCTTTGGAGACGTTAAGAGAACAAGGTTAGTAGAGGTTACAAAAGTCAAGGGGAAGCTTTGTTGGCAGTAGGTCTGTTTTATCTATTTTTAAATTAATTTATGTGTGTATGAAAAACTAAGCATGTTTACAAGCAAAAGGGAAAGGATGAATAAAGAGAAGAAACCAAATACATAGGAAAGAGAATTATTGTCAGAACATAATTCCTCAGAAAGTAAAAGGAAATGAGATAGAGAGTCCAAGTAGAGGGTTTACTCTTGGCTTGTTAATTTGACTTAGAAAGGAAGAAGAGAAATGAATGATCTATGTTCTGAATGTTTATGTCCCCCCAAAATTCGTACTTGTATGTTGGAACCCGATCCCCAATGTGATGGTATTGGGAGGTAGAGCTGTTGGGAGGTGATTAGGTCATGAAGGTGGAGTCCTCATGAATGGGATTAGTGCCCTTATAAAAGAGGCCTCCAGGAGCTAGCTAGCCCCTTCCACCATGTAAGGTCACATAGAAGGCACCATTATGAGGAATGAGCCCCCATCGATGAATGTGTGGATCTGCTGGCAACTTGATCTTGGGCTTCCCAGCCTTTAGAACTGTGAGAAATAATTTTCTGTTATTTATAAGTTACCCAGTCTATTGTAATTTGTTATAGCAGTCCAAATGGACTAAGACAAATAAAGACACAGAGAAATTTTGAGGAATGAGGAATGAGGTTGAGGAAGCCTGTAATATGTGACTTCTCAGAAAAACAGAAGGTGAGGTCCTGTAATGAGTACAGGGAGTGGGGACTTTGGGTTGAATGGACGGGAGAGTGAAGAGTGAAATAGAAAAGGAAGAAGAAAAGGATTTGCAGAGAACAGCAGTGGCCCTGCTGACCTGGAAATGAATCTGGAGTAGAACCGATTAGCCCAGTTTCCTCTCCATTACCTCTGAGTGCTGGGTGCCAGGGGAGAGGGTTGGGGGATGCCTGACCCCACAGCCAGGGTGGCTGGGGGCATGGGAAGGCCAGGGAACAGGGAAGAAGGGGTCAAAAGGCTGGTTTTTTCAAAGACTTTCCATTAAGAGCTTGACTGTTTACACACATTTGCCAAGAGATTAAAGGACTGATCTTGACTTATCTCAAACCTCGGTATACTGTGGTACCATTTATTGTCTGAACACTGACTCCCATTAAACACAACTTGTTTTCCTTAACATAAGAGTTTCCAGGAACCATATGTATCTCTAATACTCTTACCTGAAAATTTGAATCTCTAACCCACAGTGACGTCTTTATACTTGAACAAATTTGGACACAAAAACTCCATGTTTACATAGGGTATTAAATTTAAACATTCTCCTCTTCTTTTTAAACAAAATATTTTACTCTTATAAACAATCTTAAAAGTGACAAAGTATAATGACTTTCTCTATCCATTTGCCCTAATATGGAAGAAAGAGAATGGATTTTGAATTGGGAGGTGAGGAATTAGTCAACTGTGCAACTCTAAGTTCCAGGCCTATTTCATTATCCACCATGGACGGGCTGACATAGGCCAGGTCACCCCCAGTCATTTGCAGCTCTATCATTCTATGATGTTCTAGACCAGGGATTAAGTCTTGGTGAGGAATTAGTCAACTGTGCAACTCTAAGTTCCAGGCCTATTTCATTATCCACCATGGATGGGCTGACATAGGCCAGGTCACCCCCAGTCATTTGCAGCTCTATCATTCTATGATGTTCTAGACCAGGGATTAAGTCTTTTTTTTTTTAAGTTTTATTTTATTTTTAATTGACAAATAAAAATTGCATATATGTATAGGGTACAATGTGTCATTTCTGTACATGTAAACATTGTGGAATGATTAAATCAGACTAATTAACATTTCCATCACCTCTGGGGTGGGCTGGGAGGAACTAAGTCTTAATACAGCTCTTAACTCCCCTCTCCCACCCAGACCTGATAAAGCCAGGTATTCGGGTTCTCCCAGTAATTGTAGAATGAACAGATTTAAAAATTAAATAAATTTGGGGGTCATTATCCACAATCTCACCCCCAACACACGTGCAGAGTACATTAAAGAAAGTTAATCATTCAAGAGCTCTTCAAACCACTTAAGGTCAATGTCTGCACCCCCATCATAAAGCTCAGATATTGCTGCTATTCAGTAGAGTTCTCCCTAATCTTTCTGCCCAGCCTTCCTCAGCTTCATTCATACCCTACTTCACTGGCTTCTCAGGATGAGGAGTGAAATCTGTATTGGAAAACGAAACAGGATTCTTTATTTTTAAAAGTGAAATTTAGATTAGAATCACATTACATTAGTAGAAACTTCTTGTCTCAGAAACCTATTGTATTGTTTAGTTACTATGCCCCCCCCCATAAGTTTGCGGGTTTGAGAGCAATTTCCTACTTTAGTTTCCCCTATCTTTATCTCACTACCTATTGCTACCTGTTATGCTACCTATTGGGCATTTTTCTCATCCTGAGAAGCTTCAGTTACTGAGTGGGGACCACAGCCCTCCAGTGCCTCTTTGGTAGTAGCCTGTTCCATGACTTGGACTTGACCAGCAGGGTCACCAGTCTGACTATCTACAATAAGGGTGTGAATTTCATTATCAGGTTCTTGAAATCACCAATTATTAGCAGGAACTATGCATACTTTCTTACTTTCTTTTTTTGATTTAAAAGTTACTTTTGAGAGAAATATACGTGTGTGTGTGTGTGTATTTTTTGCTGGCTCACACAGGACCCTGGACCTTGAGTTATCATCACCACATTCTACCCAGCTGAGCTAACTGGCCAGCCTGCAGAGAAATGTTTTATTTGGGCAGATATAATACTGTTGTATACAGGGGATTAAATACATTATAATCCTTATCTAGTGATGCATTATGTTAAGAGATCCCACCATTGAGAAATGTCATCTCAAAACAATCTAATTAAGAATTGGTAAAGGACTTGAATAGACATTTCTCCAAAGAAGATATACAAATGGCTAATAAGCTCATGAAAAGATGTTCAACTTCACCAATAATTAGGGAAATGCAAATCAAAACCACAATGAGATACCACTTCACACCCATCAGAATGGTTATTATCAAAAACAAACAAACAAAACACAGAAAATAACATGTTAGTGAGGATGTGGAGAAATCAGAACCCTTATGTGCTGTAGTGGGAATGTAAAATGGTGCAGCTTCTCTGGAAAACAGCAATGTGAAAAAACAAAAAAAATTAAACATAGCATTTCTATGTTGCAGCAGTTTCACTGCTGGGTACCCAAAAGAAGTGAGAGCAAGGACTCTAACAGGTGTTTGCACACCCAAGTTCATAGCAGCATTATTCACAATAGCCAGAAAGTGGCCCAAGTGTCCACTGAAGGATGACTGGATAAAAAAAGAGTGACATGTATATACAATGGAATATTATGTATCCTTAAAGAGGAAGGAAATTCTAACACATGCTACAACACAGATGAGCCTTGAAGACATTATATCAAGTGAATTAGGCCAGTCACAAAAGGACAAATATTGCATGATTCCACTTATACACAGTACTTAGTCAAATTCACAGAGACAGAAAGTAGAATGGTGGTTGCCAGGGGCTGGGAGGAGCGGGGAGCGGGGAGTTATTGTTTAATAGGAACAGAATTTCAGTTTTGCAAGATAAAAGGTGTTCTGTGGATACGTGGTGATGATAGTAGCACAACAATGTGAATATAATTAATATCACAGAACTATATACTTAAAAAGAGTTAAAATGGGAAATTTTATGTTACATATATTTTCACATAGTCAAAAAAAAAAAAGAATCTCCTTGAACCTTTGAGGTAGTAGCGAAGGTCAAGAATATGCTAACTTTTCCTCGTGCCACCAAGGGAAAAAACAAAAAAGACATCTGTGTACCTTCTATGTACCAGGTACTCACTTACCCACACAAAAGCAAAAACAAAACAACGCCCTTGATTCTGTACTTTCTATTAACCCTTCTTCACAATGAAGAAACTAAGGTTCATAAATTAACGTACCAGGTCAAGTAGTAAAAACCAGTGATAGGATTCAAAGGCAGATCTGCCTGACTTTGAGGCCTGTGTTCTTTTCACGCTATGGTGTTCTTTTATTCCATCCACAGTAGGCTTTTGTTGACGGGCTTTCTGCTTTGACTATACAGCGTGTAGACTTAAAAGTTGGGCCAGCCTTCTGAAGTAGGCTAAAAAAGTCAGTCGACCAAATACATTCACTACACGCCCACCATATGAGGCTCAGGGCTGGCCATGAAATAATGGAGTCATGTTTCCATTCAGCCACTGGCCGTATGGCAGAAAAAAACCCCCACACAATTAAAATTTCAGTGTTGGTCGACTCCCTGAAAGGCCACTGAAAATCCTGTGCAAAAGTACTATGTCTTTCAATATTCCATATGGCCAGAATAAGTGGAAATAGTCTCACTTTCAGTGTAAGAGTGTATTCATCTTTTTCCTAAACACTTTACCATCATAGTTACTGATCTGCTGTTACTCGCGTTCTGCTTCAAGCTGGAATTTAACAATTAAGGAGATGTTTTGTGCTGTGCAGAAAATAGTCACCTCTTAGCTGTTTTCAGAATGATACCCGGGGGGCCCTCTTGACTCTACCATGCCTATTGGTCAAGGTTTCATCTTTTTACTTTTGTGTGAAACACACGCACAGAATAGTAATGCAGATTGTCTGCACATCCCCAAACAAAGCAGGGAGTTGGCATTATCTTGTGAATACAGGCTGGAGATGAGTAAGTACCAAAGGGTAAGGAACCCCTTTTCTCATTCATGCAGCCCAGATTCCCAACTCTCTACTTCATTTAATGACAAGCAGCCTGATAATAGAAGCTGTTAGGGCGTTCTGGATCCAAGATCTACCCTCTGTCTCCTCTCTGGGAAGATTATCTTTACATATTTTACTTAGGATGCAAATAGGAAGTGGAACTGTGGACTCTGTGGCATGACTTGTGTTGCTTGCAGGTTTGATTAAATTCAATGAATCCTTCAGGGGAGCTCCGTGATTTCAACATCAGCAATACTTCATCTCTCAGACATGGTGCAGGTTTATTTAAATGAGAACTAACCTCAGAAAAATAGACATTTTACCTACAAAAGGTTCCTAGCTCTGAAATAGGCGTTATGCTTATAAAAGCTTCCTAGTTCTGAAAATGTGCTGCTACTCCACAAATTTTGAGAAGCCAAATCAATGTATTAAACATGGCATTAAAACACACACACACACACACACACACACACACACACACACACAAACCTATAGCTCTTCACAACTAAAAATGGTGATAAAGAAGGAGGCGGCCAAATCAATGTATTAAACATGGCATTAAAACACACACACACACACACACACACACACACAAACCTATAGCTCTTCACAACTAAAAATGGTGATAAAGGAGGAGGCATATACACACACCCTTAATTGGCATATCTGGTGTTTAAAAACCTGTATTTTAAGAATTTATGACTGTCAAATATGACATTTTTATTATTTACTCCACTATCAGCAATTCTTTCTCTCTTTCTTTTGAAAATCATTCCCTTTCGTCATAAAACCCAAGCAAAAACCTTTTATCAATGACCATTTATTGCTTAACTACACTTTCTGTTGAGGATACGTAGTTTAATTTTTTAAATCATGCTACACTAGATTATTAAACTCTTTCTCCTACATATCCTGCCAAAGGAATCTCACAATCTCAATTCTAATCCGTTAGATCTACTTTCTGCACTTTTACATATCATTCATAAACATGAACAAGTCACAGTCTCAGACTCTCATTAAGAGCATCCATTGCTCAAAAAAAGTCAAAGAATAAAAATCATATTCTGATATTACTACCTCAAGTCTAAATATGGTATATACCGGTAAAGAAACAACCCAGCTGCACTTTTATATTTTGTCCCTCACTGAGGTTAAACATCCACCTTGACCTAGAGATAAATAAAATCTATATAAATGTAACATCCACATATACACCAGTATCTGATTCTGGACAAGTTACCATCCCTAAACCCGCCATGCTCCTTTGAATAAGGATGTAACTTTAGGACTGGAAAATGGTAGCTGTTTCTGAGGTTATTCTGAAAGCAGCTGCACAGAGCTGAGGGAGGAAGACACCGTTTTTTTAATGGTAAATACTGCCCCTCACATACGCAATTCGAGCCTTTGTTGGCAAAATCTGAGTACAAAAGAATTAGCCCCCGTCCCCAAAGCCAAATCACAGCCATTATAAGACAGAAGACACCCCAGTGCAATACGTAAGAAAGAGAATGCAATTAACATTTTACACCACTTACACCCTCTCAACAAGGGGACTGCAATGCTCAGATGATCAGACCACGGCTTCCAGCCCCTGTTGATTTCAACTCAGCTCTGCTTTTCTTCTGAGAGAACTATGCAAACAGCTTCTTACCTTTAGCGGGTTTTCCTGGCAAGTCACCAAAGCTAAGCCCTAATGATGATTTTTTTTTAAGCAAATGTGTCACAAATTTGGTCACTCTCAAAAGCCCTTCTAAAAGAACCTATGCTAATCATTTCCCTCAATCCTCAAGCAATGTCCTTATCTTCCCTTAGAAATCTACCCTTGAAACCACAGGCGATGGTCATTTTTCTCAATTAAAACGGAGCAACATGCAAAACGTTTCCTTTACCTTGGCTCCTGAGGCTTGGTCAGAGGAGAGTGGCTTTTCCCCTCTCTCCCGAGCTGGTCTGTGCAGATGAGCCGGCGCAGCCCGCCCAGCCCAGCCCAGCCCAGCAGTAGTAGGAGTCGCCCACGGAGCGGCGGCGGCGGCGGCGTTGTGTGTGTGTGTAGCAGCGGCGGCTGCAGCCTGGGGACTAGTCCCCACCCAGCTTTGTCTTCAGTCATCGTTCTCTCTACAGGAAGCAGCGCATCTCCCACTTCCTCCTCTCCTTTGTAGCTGTGAGCTGTTTTCTTCTTTTCCCTCTCATTCCATCTCAGTGCTTACTCTAGTGGTTTGTCTGCTCCTGGGAGGCTGACAGTAATTTGACTGTAATCTCCTTTACCCCTTTGTTCCAAGTCCCTCTGGTGCTGTCTCTTCCTTCCTTCCCCTTCTCATTTTCCCACCTTCACCTCCACAGCAGCTTCCACGGGCTGCCTCCGTTGCCCCTTCCTGGGGCACAGCCTGCTTTATTAGCCTGAACTTGACTTATTGTTGTTCTTGCTGTGGCTGCTGGTTTGGGGGGTTGAGGGGGGAGGTCAGTATAGCTCCTGGCCAGGTTCTGGCCATGAGATCTCTCACCAGCCTAAACTGTTCCTCCTGATTTTCTATGGTCCCTATCGAGTCAGCTGGGAGCTTGCAGCCTGCAGCTTCTTGCTGCAGCATTTTTCTCTGAGGCCAACATTCTAGATGCTTCATTTCTCCAGGGTCCCACTACCACTGAGATCTTACTTAACCCACATGCTCAGAAAAGAATGGCCCTGATAAGTATTCTTGTGGGGCCTAGGAGCTAACCCAAGTCCTGCAATGCTACCGATAGGCCTAATAGTGAAGATGTATGCCTAAATGATTCTTATAGATGGGAAGGAATAAAGTGGGGCTGAACACTGTATATACCCAACCCAGAAACAGAACTCTCCCTCCCCACCCCCAACTCATTGATAGGGCTGAAAGGACCCTCAGGATCCTCCAGTCCCTTTACTTCACTGTAGGAGGTGGTGTAGTGTCACAATAGGGATAGAGCCTACAGGCAGTCTGTTCGCCAGAGTTTGAATCCAAGCTATCATTACTGACTGTATGAATTTGGGCAAATTATTTAACTTCTGCCTGCCTCAATTTCCTCATCTGCAAAATGGAGATGATTATAGTTATACCCTACAGTGGAAACCTGAGGATTAAATGAGATGGTACGCAAAATGCTAATGATAGTTCTGGGAACATAGGAAGTATTCAACACATATTAGCTCTTATTACTTTTAGAGGACATTGGAGGGCAGAGATGACAAGTGACCCGTACTTGGTTTTCTTATTTTTCACTGTTAGCATATTCACAAATAAGCCCTGATGCTCTTGATAACAATTTATTCTGTGTGTGAGTCATTCTTTCCCCAGTACTAACACAAAGCACTTTGGGGAAGCTACAGTTTAAACATGGGATGGGGCAGGGGAATCCTTGTTCTGGTGTTCAGCCATCAATGTTGAGTAAAAAAACCTCTCCCCAGGAATCAGTGCCTGGAAAGCTAATCTTCCTGGGCAACAGAGTTAATTCTTCAACTCCTCCTTTTTAATCCAGTCTTGCCTTAATCCTCCAGCATGTAAACTAACAGGAAATGTTAGAAATCTAGGGCTGATGTAGGATAACTCACCAGGTGAGCATACCTAACACACCTTGGGGAACACAGCACACTAATATGGAAGGTACAGAACTTAATTTCTATGAAATGTTCTGAGACAGAACTCTTTGTTTTGATTTGATGTTCCACAAACAGAGCTTGCTAATTTTTTTCCTGGAAATCTTTCATCAAAAAGGACCCTGATGCCAACTCACTAACACCTGAAAATTACAAAATGAATTGTTTTAAGATTAAAAATGAGAAACTACCTCTGAGCTACCAGCAAATAAAATTGTCCTAGTGGGAGAGGATTGGGCATAGATCCAACTTAACTTGAGTTACCTCCAGATCAGGAATCCTAGTGCCAAAGGTTACCAGGAGCTTTTAAATGTAAATTTCAATATACATGATGCCAATTCTAAGAAAAATGAGAAGCATGTTATTAATGGTTGGAAAGATTATGGAAACAAGTATTTGATTAATTTTAGACCAGTGAATTCTGGCATTAACTCTGGATTCAAATAAACCTTTTTTTTTTTAATCTCTCTTTTTCTTATATTCACCCACACATACACATATAAATGCATACACACAAACTCTCTCTCTCTTTCTTAACCATCAGAGAGTGGTTGGTACTTATATTTAAGCCTATATAGGAAAACCTCTTTCAAACAGTAAGTTACTGGGAATTTAGCCTGTTGCCTTCTGATCAGTTCTATCATCTCTGGCCCTTATAAAACTCACAGTAGGTTAATCTGGCCATCACTGGGAAGTGCCAACAAAACTCTCTTCGGAGCTAAAAACTGGATTTTAAGATCATTCTCTTCCTGTCATTAACCTCATTGCTTTCAATTGGTCCTAATAGTCTCTTTTTTGGGAGAGAAAAGTGAAGTGTGAGGGTGTACATTGGCCAGGAGAGAAAATTAATCCAGTTTAGAGCTCTTAACACAAGCATGGTAAGTATTCACACGAAGACTGCAATGTGTTTATTTCTTAGAAGAAATCATATAATTACATCTCACCCTTAACAGTTCGTGCCATCAATTACCATGAGACTATCCTAGATACGTTTTACAATGCGTAAAACAAAAGCCCGTAAAATACTCTTAACGTTCATCAACGGCCCCATTTGCAGGCATTAATATCTCGTATTTCTTCCATTTGCTGGTAGAGGAGATTGATGGTAATAAAGAGGACATGATTTTGGCTTGATGTCTCTCTTGCATTATTGAGCATTCTAGCTGGATGTTCCTTCGTAAAATACTCTTAACGTTCATCAACGGCCCCATTTGCAGGCATTAATATCTCGTATTTCTTACATTTGCTGGTAGAGGAGATTGATGGTAATAAAGAGGACATGATTTTGGCTTGATGTCTCTCTTGCATTATTGAGCATTCTAGCTGGATGTTCCTTCGAGTTCTTACACTCAGTATTCCCCAAATTATGTACATCACCTTCATCCAGAGCCTGTTTCTCTTTCTATATTCTCTATTTTATTTAATGAGGAATAATGTAAGAATAATCCCAGAACCTTATCTTTGTCATCCCAATCTGATTTAAAGCTGCTCATCCTTTCATTCCTGCCACAAAACTATCTCTTTGCCCAGACCCCTCCTCCCATTCCCCTTGCCACTGTCTTATTTCATAAATGCTTTGGTTTTTCCTGTATCACTACAATACTCCCTACTTTGTCTTTCTGCCTCCAGTCTCTCTTCCAAGCCAACCCACAAGAAGTACATTGCTGAAATGAAGAGTTGATCATATCGCTGTTATAATTATGCACTATCTCCCCTCCCTGGTGCTTACAGGATGCGAGCCCTAATTCCTGTGCATGGCATACTGCCTCCACAGGCTGCCTCCGTGGAGGCAGCCTTCACAATGTCACTGCCTACACTCTGACCTTGCCTCCTGTTATAACCCCACATCCCCCTGCACAGCAGGCTCCTGATGGGGCCATGCTCTTTTCTTCCCTGCATCTTGACAAATGCTATTCCTGTTGCCAGAGTACCCTCATCCCTTCCTCCTTTTGTCTGCTGCATTGTTTTAATGATTTGCTAGATGTTCATGTCACCCATTAGTGTTTGGGCCCCTTACGGTTAGGGCCACCATATTCTATTCATCTTTGCTTGTCACATAGCAGGTAGTTAACAGATGTCTGTATAATGAAAAGACATCACTGGCAGAAATTCCAAAATTGCTTTTGTGTTCCTTTGAATGCCTAGGAAGGGGAGAAAAAGGAAATCTCTAAAATGAGAAGTTGATCATGGGATAAGAAACAATAACTCCTCTATTTTTTGCAAATTGCAGAAAACCATGGTACATGCATACCACATTCTGCATATTTGTTATACAGACAACCTTAAAGAATTCTGGGACAACTCCTGGTTCCATTTCCACACTGAATAACTTATAAAGAAACACAGTCTGGCAACAAAAAAATAATTTAAAAAAAATTTTTTTAAAGAAATGGGAAATAGGAAAGAAAGCTATCCTGTACTTTTATCTCTGGAGGAACTGTAAAGAGACCAATTTGTAAGCCAGAAACACTTCTCAGAACCCCTTCCGCACTCTCTAATCTTTGCCACTTCATGCGGTCCCCAGAGCATCTCATATGCCAAATCTCCAAACTCTTTCTCTAAATGTGTTTACAATACTGTTTGCCTCTTTCTCTCTCCTCCCTGCCATGCCCAGCTAGTTCTTTTCTATTTCGACTGACTTGCCTTCTCTGGCTGAGCCCACCCTGCCTTTCCGTCCATGTCTCAGTTTTGGTCTCTCTCTCTTTTCTGATTCTCCTATATCAGAAAGGAGCCATCAAGTGTACCAGCAAAGCCCCTCCTTGAGTGCATGTGTGGGCTGCAGTGAGATGGAAGGAGGGCAAAATGGGACGAAGAAGGTGATTTCATACAGTAGTAAATCTTGTCCACTCTTGTACCTTCAGGATACGTGTAATGACTTGCTTCGTTTTGAGGCTGCGTGTAGCCATCAAGAATAAATGAGTGAATTGTTGAGTTATTATTTTATCACAGAAAAACCAGAATTTTAGGTATTTTTTAAGAGATTATTTAAAGGGAATGGAAGCCTCTTTAAAGAGTTCTTCAGAAAAGCATAATCTTGATCTGATTTGTGTGTCACAGGATCATTCCCTCCCCCCAGATATCTGAGCCTAACCCCAGCTGTTGGGGCCAGGAAGACTGAATCATATTAGGTTTAAGGAGAGTCAGGAGGTGGGGTAGCTGAACTAATCTTTCCTGGGAGAGAGTGGCTGACCTTCACTAAGGAAAAATGCCAGTCTGTCTCATGGCCCAGCCCAAAAGCTGGTAGGACAAGACTTATGAAGAGTCATGGGCAACTCTTCCCTCAGAGAGCAAAGCAGTAGAACCACTAGTTCTACCTTCCCTTTGCCCTGGGCATGTCTAACTAGGGGACTAAATAGAATAGTGTGAAGCCCCCACCTCCAGTTCTTCTCTGATATTGCCTGAAATGTCACACGTATATGTGTATGTGTGTGTCTTGCACACGTACAGCCCTCGGGAGGTTCTCAGCGACAAATGAGTTCAAGAAGCTTGTTTTCCTAACACCTCCTGAGAAGATAAATACAGGTGTTGATGGGGAGAGGAGGGATGTGTGAGGAGGCTAAGGGGAGATGGGAGTCAGGGAAGGCTGGGGGAGGGTGTGCCATGAAGCACGAGGTCTTGCTGAAGAGGACCCTGATCGTGGAGGGACACAGGAAAGGAGAAAGCAGGAGAAGGGGAGGGAGGCAGAACCAGAGCCAGAATGAAGGTAAGAAAGAACCATAGAGGCCTGGATGTGGATCCAAACAGTGTTGCCTGGGCTGAGTTTGACCAGGCTCGCATAGGAACCAGGGCTAGGCACACGCTGAGTGCGGCCTGCCTGCTACGGGTGTGAAGTTCTGGGCTTCCCATAGCAGATAAGGTTCCTAACCCTCCCTACACCAGCAGGAGTTGGAGTCGGGCTACTGACTGGGGTCAGATGAAAGAGTTTAAACCAAATGCATTATTGCCATACAAGCAGAAAGAGTAATTCTGCAAAATAAAACTTGCCCCTCTAAAAAGTCTCTGAGGATCAATACAGGAATTCAGGGACAACAGGAAACCAGCAGCAAGATCAAGTAGAGGGAGCCAGCAACAAAGCATGACCGAGGTTCGGGAACATCGTGCACCAGCAACGCCATGGAAAACAACCCTTTAAAATGAATGTCAGGTTTAAAGGATACGAATCAGTGAGATTAATAACACACAAGTAAATCATTTTGAAGTGTCTTGAAATAAAAGCTGTACTCCAATAATAACTCCAATAATTTGCAGGCAAGGAAGAAAGGCAAGACTTGATTTTTCTGTGCCAAATGTGTAGACCAGACAGGGTGATCTATTTTGACAGTAAATAGGTTGGCAAAAAAGCTAGGGAATTAAAGGAGATGTTTGATGGCTTTTTGTCTTTGTGTCTTTGTTGATTTCCCTACTGTAAAGGGTTTTCACAGATTTACTTATGACATTCCTTGCCCCTCCGCCCCAACCCCCCAGCTCTATTCTTCATTGGAGTTTTAGGGTTCTCATTACGGATTTTCCTAGGATAGAATTTCAGAAACAGAACCATAGGACTTGAGGAGGGAATTGTGCTAAAGTGTTGGCTGTGACTGTGTCTCTTCTATCAGAGTCTGCTAGAGTCTAATACTCAGTGTTAGTGGACTGAACACTCCCGAGGGCAAGGGCTGGGTCTCCACGCTGCAGAGTCGGCATGTCGCTCAGTGCTTGGCCCACTGTGTGCGTGTAGGGACATTTGCTCACTTTGACTCTGAACAACTGGGCCCTGTGGGAGAAAGTTATGGGTACTACTGACCGTTTTGAAAATACAAGAACACACATTTATAAAATCAGGTACAATTCTAAGAGAATGAGCAAACAACCATGATAGCCACTTAAAATATCACCCAAAATACCCTCAGGAATCAGAAAATGAGAAGTGGATGTGGAAAGGAGGAAAATGTGATATTGCTTTGGAAAAAGGAAAGAACTTGAAGTTACCAACTGAATAATACTATTAAAACCACAGGAAAAAATCTGTTCTTTACTTAAATCATAAATGAAGTCCCAGTATATGTAGAAAGCTCTTATAGAGAAAAGTGTTGTCGATTGATTGCTCTTCTTGCAAATCTGTAAACTTGGAAAGTGTGTTTTCAGTAGTGGAAAACATTTGATATGACTTCTATGAAATGTTGCTAAAATTATTTCAGTTACTTTATTAAGAAGTTACTCAAATTAGTATTACTTATATGATTACATAGAGAAATTTCAACAGGGAAGCATTGTGTGGTATATAGTAAATATAAAAGTTTCAATTATTGACTTGGCAAAAATAATCTATAACTAAGTTTCCTTAGCAAATTACTATTTTTACCTGTGCAGTTTTCTACAAGAAAATGGCTGGGTTAGGGATCTCCTCCTCCACAAATCACCTCTTGATTATCCTGGTTATAGCCCTTATCACACTATGTTGTCATTGCATGTTTACCTTTCTCCATCCTCCACCGTATGTGAAATGCTAGAAGACAAGGGTAATGTCTTAGTGGTGTATCTCTAGTACCTCGCCTAGTGCTCAGTGCTTAGGACATAGTAGGTATGTAATAAACATTTGTCATATATATGAATAGCTGGTTATAGCCCTTATCACACTATGTTGTCATTGCATGTTTACCTTTCTCCATCCTCCACCATATGTGAAATGCTAGAGGACACGGGTAATGTCTTAGTGGTATATCTCTAGTACCTCACCTAGTGCTCAGTGCTTAGGACATAGTAGGTATGTAATAAACATTTGTCACATATATGAATAATAAACATTTGTCACATATATGAATAAAGGCATAAGTATGACCAGTAAGGTGCAGAAATTTATTTTAGGAGAAAGACTATAAGCCAAACATCTGTAGATTTGTTTGTAATTTTTAAAAAATTAATTAATAAAGTCCTGTAGTACCTTGTTAGTATGGCAAGTTTGTTAATTATGCATTGTCATTTACGGCTTTGTTTTCAAATGAGAAGAGTGGGTTCCATGCTCAAGATGAGTTATTGTCATTGACTCGACCAGTAAGGTGCAGAAATTTATTTTAGGAGAAAGACTATAAGCCAAACATCTGTAGATTTGTTTGTAATTTTTAAAAAATTAATTAATAAAGTCCTGTAGTACCTTGTTAGTATGGCAAGTTTGTTAATTATGCATTGTCATTTACGGCTTTGTTTTCAAATGAAAAGAGTGGGTTCCATGCTCAAGATGAGTTATTGTCATTGACTTTCTTCTAGTTCAGAACATTGTAATTCACCTAGACCGCAGCCAAGTCATTTGTTTACTATTANTCTTCTAGTTCAGAACATTGTAATTCACCTAGACCGCAGCCAAGTCATTTGTTTACTATTAATATATTTATGTACCTCTCTCATAACTTCCCACCCTCAAATTTTTGCCTCTAGAAAGTAAGTTTGTATCAACTGAAGAATGACAGCATAAGTATGACTAAAAAAAATAAAACTCACCAAAACCCTATAAACACACTTGGCACAAAGCTGATATAAGAGTAGAAAAACTACATTACCTAAATCTTTATTTAAGGGTTGCATACATCAACCATTTTGTATCTGAAGGAGGTGGCAGCAATAACCACAAATAATATAGTTAAGAGAGAAAAAAGTTGTTCACGTGCATAGCTAAGAGGACACCACTAGAGAAAAATAAGATTTTAAGGAAGAAATTAATGTGTTCAGAATGAATGGATTCGCCAAATCTATTTATTAGTGAGACGGACTGTCATTTTTATCTGAAATCATAATCTAATGAAACTCTTCCAAGACCCACCATCTATGACAATCATCTGATGGGAAACCAAAACATTTTTCTATCCCTAAATTTCTAGGAAGGTAACTGTGTGCTTATCTCAATTAGCCAGGGTATTGATGGTGCCTAGTACACAGTAAGCCCTCACTACATCTTTGTTAAATGAATAAATGAATTTTACAAGAATAACAGAAGCTCACTATTCATATTTATGCTGTATATAAATGATGAGGTTTAGTATTAATAAGAGTCAAAATTTGCCTGCTCTGGCACGGATGGTGAAACTAGGTGCACCTCATTGCCAAGAGGCTTCATGGTGAAGACTTCTGTGTAAATTTCATGTGGAATAATAATAAGTATGCACACGTGGCATCATTTTATGCTGTACATAAATGATGAGGTTTAGTATTAATAAGAGTCAAAATTTGCCTGCTCTGGCACGGATGGTGAAACTAGGTGCACCTCATTGCCAAGAGGCTTTATGGTGAAGACTTCTGTGTAAATTTCATGTGGAATAATAATAAGTATGCACACGTGGCATCAAGTCATGCCTTTTCATCCCCTTTGGCAACCAGATTGTCTCCCCTACTCCAAGGGAACCTGCTTCATAACATAAGGGAATGTTGTTTCTCCCACGTGGTATCTGGAAAGATGTGAATTTATAACATATCCTCTAGGGCTGATGGAGGAGAAAAATCACCCTTCCACCCACTCTAGATTTGGGTGCAGATGTCCCTGAGCTGCCTCCTTCCTCTTCTATCACGCCACTGCGATAGCACTGTGTACGTGGGCCCCTCAGTGGGCCCACATGGTGTATCAGGCTCTACAGTTCTCCTGGGGGCCCAGGAGAAATGCTTGTCTGTTCTCTTCCTCTGACCATTGGTAACCATTGGATGGCAATCTTTTTAGCCCCTATGTCCCACAAAAGACAAGAAATTTCCACAGGTGCCCTTGGCAGATTTCAGGAATAAACAGAAGAGGGGAGATGAGAGAGAAGATTAAGAGGGAAATGTTTATAGAGCCATTTTTAAAATAAGATCGCTGGAAAGAGAACTCAAATAAGAGCCACATAAACAAAAGGCAATTAAATTGACTTTAAGAGAAAGAAAGATGAAAACTTGCTTTTAAAATTAAGTGAAAAAAACCCCCAAAACAAAAACAAAATCTCAAAGGAACAGACAAATGAAAATAAAAGAAGCCACGGTGGGAAAAAGGACCAAGAAGCGACCATGTTGCTTGCGAAGCTCCCAGAGGCAAAATTCTAACTCATGAAATAGTATTACTCTTTTTCAGGGGGAAATAACGTATTAGTTTAAAAAGGTGTTAGTGTTACTGGAATTGCCATTTAAAAACATTTGCTTTTTCTTTAAAATTGGTATAATTTATACGTTCAAATACACACATATTTATTGGAAGCGTACTAGGTGCCAGCAGGCAACAAAATAAAATAAGTTTCTTGTCTCATGGAGTTAGATGATAATGGGGGAATCAAATCGTTAACACATAAATATGTAATATGTCAGGTACCACTAAGCCCTGTGAAGAAACGTAAACCAGAGTGAGGGGGAACAGACTGGCAGGAAGGCATGTGGTATTGTAAGTAGGATGGGCAAGGAAGGGTACTGAGCATTCTCCCATTTCCACCCTTTCCCCACCCTTGTCAAATTTCTCCATTTTTTCCTTTGCTTTGCTCTGTACCCATGGTATCTCCAAGATGCTCCCTATTATCTGAAGATTCTGCTAATCACACCCTTGTGTGGTCTTTTCCCACATTGACTCAGAACTGATTTGTGTGACTAACAGAATGTGTCCAAGGTGGCAGTGTGATTTTCAAAGCCAGGTCATAAAAGGCACTATAGCTTCCACACAGGGAATCCAGGTGCCATGGTGTGAGGACACTCAAATAGGTCGCCAACAACCAGCACCATCTCTCCAGCCACATCAGTGAGCCACTTTGGAAACAGATCCTCTACCCCAGGCAAGCCTTCAAATAACTGACATTTTGACAGTAATATCAAGTAAGACCAGAGGCTGGAAATACCAAGATAAGATGTTCCCGAATTCCTGACCCACAGAAACTGTAAGAGATAATAAGTGTTTATTGTTTTAAGCCACTATGCTTTGGGGGCCATTTGTTATGCAACAGGAGATAACCTATATAGCACCTAATACCTGTTCAAGCCTAGGTGTGGCATCAAATCTTGCTTTTGGTTTCTTTAACCTTGAACACATCTCTGTACCTCGTCCCTTCATTCTCCTAAAAATTGTGTGCCTTCTATTTCCTACTAAGGCTCAGCTGATACAAAAGGCCTCCTGCAGGAAAAGACACGTGGACAGAGCTTAAGGAAGTGAGGGTAGGAGGCCTCCTAATAACTAGAGAAGAATATTTTAGCAAGTGTAGCATACTCTTCTCTGAGATTATTGGATGCTGAGTGTGCTTGAGGAAAGGCAAGGAGGTCAGCATGGGTAGAGCAGAACACACAAATACGAGAGTGCTAGGGTACAAGGGTGGGGAGGTTGTCAGGGGCCAAATTTGGTAGAGTTTTCTGGGTCATAATTGTATTCTTTTTTTTTTTTTTCCTTTTTGTCTTTTTCCGTGTCCGGCAATGGATCGCAACCCTCAGTGTCGCCCCCG
>NW_007726351.1:690568-707854 GCF_000696425.1 Galeopterus variegatus | reverse complement strand
AGTGGGAACCGGTCTGTATGTGGGATCCGAACCCTCGGCGGGAGCGCCGCCACGCTCCCAAGCGGCGCACTATAGCAGTGCGCCACCGGGCCAGCCCCATAATTGTATTCTGAGAGTAATATGCAGCCACGGGGAGGGGTGGGGAATAGTCTGAACAGGGTCATGGCATGATCTGACTTGCATTGTGAAACCAGGATTTAGGGAGATAAAATGGAAACTGGGAGAACAATCATGAGGCTCTTTTAGAATTTAGGAAGATGATAGCGGCTTGGTCTAGTAATATAGATAGTAAAGGTGGGGAGAAGAGGTTGGATTCAGAATATATCTTGAAACTAGGGCTGTAGGAATTTGCTGCTGAATTGGATGTGAGGCAAGAGAGTAAGAGTACGGAAGATTCCAAAGAGAATGGCAAGAGTGGAGCTACATACTGGGATGGAAACAGGAGAGCGAAGGGCAGCAGTCTGGAGGAAGTAGGGGAGGAAATCAAGAATTTGCTGATCTTAACTTCAAAAGAGGAAAAGAGTAAACTTCTGCTGTTAAAAAAAAAAAGGAAGATGAGAGGTTATTTCTGAGTTTACAACAACAGCAACAAAAGGACCTGCATTCATAGAGTAGCGTTCCTGCCTCCTGGCCTGTTAGAATATTGTCACTGGAAGACTTTTTAAAATCAAGTAGTGTATTCTCTTCTTTAATTACGAGTGTGATCAACTCTTGGTAATTTGACTTTGCAAAGGTCATACTAAATACACGCAGGAGCTGAGTCTGTTCTGGGCATCCAGGGCCCCCTCTGTCTGTTACAAAACATCTGCCTACAGGTGGAGGGTTCTGCACCATTGAGGATTCTCATTGTCATGCCTGTGAAAGATAATCTCACTGGTTAACCTCACATGACTTTCTCGTTTTAAATTTGAAAGATGACTACCCTCAGCTCTAGAAGCAGATGTGACAGGAAACAAGACTGAACAGACAGTTCCGCTTTTCTTGGGACAGCACCCCGCATGGCCCACTTCCGCAGTCAGGGCTCCTCTGACCATAAAAGTAGATCTGTGCCCCTATCAAAGTTGAGAAGTCCTCTCCTTACACAATGTCGGTTACCTGCTTTTCCTTTGCAGCCTTGAAGCTGCAGAGAGAATCTGGCAATTCAGGTCGGTGCTCATGCTTACTAACTTCCCCCTGCAGACTTGCTGCACAGACCAAGTCAGCACCCTGTGCAGAGTGAGAAACCATTGCCCCATACCCGAGTGTAGGGTTTGCTCCATGCAGATCCCACCCTCATGGTCTGCAGTGTGCTAGTGATGCCAGGGCACAGGTTTGTCTTGGTGCCAACAGGCGTTTTTTGTTGTTGTTGTTTTCATAATGGCCTCTGTCTAAAAATTCTGTAGGCTTCCAGGAAGGGACACAGCCTACTGTGATAAATTGGACTTCTCCCTTCCCCCCTCTGGTTACCATGGCGACTCTGAATGACTGATTTCCTGGTTGCCATGTAAATGCAGTGGGATCCCAGCCACTGCACCACACAAAGACGTCAGTAAGAATAGTCGAAAACAAAACAAAATCATATTTAAAAAAACAAAGAATTTCATCTCAAGCTTTCTTTGCTCTCACAAAAGTGGAGGAATAGAACCAATTGTAATTAGAAATGATGCTGTTCCTGAGGTAGGAGGGACTGTGTCTCTCCCACATTAGAGGGAAGACTGGAAAAAAGGGGAAATCCCTCCATTTGTAGCTGGAGGAGTTGGCATGGTGACAGGAAGACAGATGCCATTCTCAGGTGGCCAGAACCCTTCAGCAATCCGCCTGGATCCCACGGAGAGGAAATCTGAAATATTTAACTAGAGTGGAAGAATTGAGTTAGATTGAAAACAAAACAAAAAACAGGTCTCATGGACATTTTTTAGAATGCTTTTTTTTAAAAAATCAAAATTTTAGAATTAAGACTTCAAATGCTCTATTATTTGGTTAGTGTTGAATTTTTATTTCTATTCAATAATTTTAGGGAATTAAAAACAAAATGGAGCTGTTTTTCTGTCCTTTTTTATTGATTTGTAACACCCTGATAAAACTAACTGCATGCCAAAATTGATTCATCCAGAGTTCTGTGATTTTCCTAGACTGGGTATTATCTGTGTTTAGTAATATCTACAAAGAGCACTTGCATGTGAAAGAAAATATGTAAAACATTTTGTGTTACTCTAAATACATATAAAATTGAAATCGCTGATAACTCACCTCTTTGCTTTTCATCATAATATCTCAGAGTCAAATGACTTAAATTTAATCTGTTTTTCCTTTCCAAAAAACATCTTTCTGCCTTTTAACAAATTCTTCATACATTTAAAAAACCTCATCAGGCAGAATTTCCATAGTTTTGAAATACATGCAGAGCAAGCTACTGGTGCTTTACTATTAATTTTTCAGCAGCTGAATCACAAGGTCATTTTTAACACCTGTCTTGTCAAAGGTTGGAGCTGCTAAAGCATCCTCTGTTTTATGGATGCTCGAGCGGTGATGTCAAGAGATAAAGCTCTATGCCTGGGGGACTACAGAGTACAAAGAGGACAGATCCAGGTCCTGCAAATGCCATTTCTTAATACGCTTTCCAGTGTGCACCACTGCCTCCGTACTACAGCCAGCAGGTCCCAAACTGGATAACAGGTGTCACACAAGGTAAGATGTAGGATGGGAAATTCAGAACTCAAAAATAATTCTGCAAAATCTTAGGTTCAAGAACGTTACCCAGTTTTATTTACTGCAGAACTTCTCAGGACTTTGATTACTCTGATATCTGAGGTGACTCTAAGAAGTGGTTCTAGAGAATATGTTTCTCAGACATATTTGACCACTGAGCACTGTCTTCATAGAACATCTTAGTTCTTCAGAACACACTTTAAGAAATGCTGGGCCAGACTATCTCTAAGATCTAATTATAATTTAAAGATACAATGATTTTTATTTATGACTTAAAATTACATAATTTTAGAAAGTGACTTGTTCCATATGATACTCTAATTTAGCCCATAGACAGACAGATTCTTAAGGGAGCCAAGAGAAAAAAGCAATCCACAATAAATTTGGTCTTTTAGAATATTTATTTTAAACCTAAGCACATGAGCACATATATTCATTTTCAAGATTTTCTTATACCTTATAAAATATGAAATTCTCTAACAATAAAACCCACAAGAGTTCCAAATTGTTTTACCAAAAAATGTGGTACAGGGAAGGAAGAAGAGACAGCTGAGGGACATAAGTGATGCCCCCAGTTGGGGGTCAGCTGGGAGTTCTTGTGGCTTCTCCTCAGAAGAAACCACCAATGCTTAGGGGACCTTCTTAGGATTGAGTCCTGTTAAATGGAAATTTTGGGGTTTCCATCTGATCCCACTGACTCTTTGTACCATGACCCACCACAGCTGTGAAAAACAGCAGAGTTGCCAGCAACCCCACCACTGCTGAAGCCAATGAAGAAAACAGTGACATGGAGAACCTTCCCCTCCTGCTCCTCCTTCCCAATATGACACCATAAGTAAGAAAAGGACAGTGTCAGAGAGGGGACCCTACCCTTACCCAGCCTGGTCTATCCTGTCCTGGGAAGAGAGAGAGGTTTGAACCAAATATGAGATGGTTAACAGGACCAGCTTTTTGAACAAACACAAGTGACTGAAGAGTTATGACACAGAATGAAATATTGCTAAGGAAGCTTGCTGCCCAGAGGGAAAGGACAGGCCACGGGAACACTGCTGGTAGCGGCCATTTGCAAGATAAAACTATTCTATGTTTTTACCTCAACAAGTTGACTGTCTTCAATGAAACTGGTTGAGTAGTTGGGACAGCCACATAAACAATGTAGGGAGGAACACACAGAAGAGAACCGAGAAGACACACAGGGAGAGCTTTGCCTGCGTTGCCAGGAGAGTCTTTAGAACAGAGGTAGCAACTGAGATGGTGGCTGGAGGCCGAGTAAGAGGAAGGCGGCTGTGCGGGCCGAGGTTACTCGCGGTTGGGAAGTGTGGGGTGGAACAGAGCGTGCTTATTCTGGGAGCCGTGAAGGGTTCAGCATAGCGGGAGCAGAAGGTCAGCGTGCGCTGGAGGAACACGCTGTGGATTGAAGAGGTGGGCTGAGGTCGACAGTGGGGAGTGCATTCTGTGACATTTGAGTCAATGTGGAAAAATGAGGAGCCATGAAAGATTTTAGCACGCTGTGGATTGAAGAGGTGGGCTGAGGACGATAGGGGGGAGTGCATTCTGTGACATTTGAGTCAATGTGGAAAAATGAGGAGCCATGAAAGATTTTAGGTAGGTTTGCATTTTGGAAAGGCTGTTCCGTGACAATGGAGGCTAAGCTTTGAAAGAGCATAGGGCAGAAGGCAAGAGCAGAGTGGACACACTCAAAATATTTGAGTGGTTTCCATAGCGCTTAATGCTCCAGTGTTTGTGAACATCTGGGAGGAGGCAACAGGGAGAAGAGCAAGACAGAGGAGGTCAGAATGCCTCCCAAGAGTAAAACACCAGGGTGGATGATGGTGCCTTCCTCCAGCCCTTCAACAGTTATTTGCATGAATATAAAAGTATCATCTCTTCCCTCTCTTTGCCCTGAAGACCTTCTCTATGATTTATGGTAAGGAGTGCATTGATTAAAAGCACCTGAAATGGTTCACCTAGTTAGAACTTAATTGGGTTGTTGGTCTCTTCTGCTTTATCATAACACTGGTGGGTCTGGTGTTGCAACATCTCAGTCTGCTACCTCACAGGCAACAAGATTAGCAGCAGAGTTCTCCAGAGGGAGAGCAATTTTTCCCCTCAATTCTGGCAAATAACTGTACTCTGTGAAAGAGGGTCATTCAGAGGCCGTCCCTCTGGCAACACAGGCCAACCAACCATCTTCTTAAGTAATTTTTGGACCCTGAATGGGTCTGTGACTATTCTGGTAGGACCTCAGGAAAAGTCACTCCTGTGCTGGAATGGTGGATGCCCAGTTTCTCAGCACTTCTATGGGTGCAGAGCCCTGTGGATGCTGCAAAGAAAGTCTGCCTGTCAATCACAGGTTCAATAACTGGTGGGCATGACTTGGACCGCTTTAGAGGATGTGGAAAGGAGAAACACAAGAGACCTGTTCTGCTGCAGATCTGAGAAAGGATCAATCACAGGTTCAATAACTGGTGGGCATGACTTGGACAGCTTTAGAGGATGTGGAAAGGAGAAACACAAGAGACCTGTTCTGCTGCAGATCTGAGAAAGGTGTTTGCTCTCTCACTCTCTCTACAAAAATAACACATACTAAAATTGGATTTTTAGAAAACTTATATCAAGACATAAGGCTGAAAGATTCTAATTGTACCTTCTTTCATGAATCCCTGTGTCTAGACTAGATATTATCAGGACAGTTGTCTCATATCTGAATAAGCTTTTAGTGTCCTGGCTCTGAATAGGAGGATTTTTCAAGGATCTCAATTTCATTATGGATCATAATTTCATTAGGTCAGGAGAGGGCAAATAGGCATGACGTCATGGTGGCCATCTAGGTTAGACAAAAAGGAGCCTTCTTGACACTAGGAAAATAACGTACAGCAGATTAAAAATTTCATTAAGCAGAATGTTCAGAGACCAGCCTATTTTCCTTGATGCGACTTTCTTGGTTGCTGTGTGTAAACAGTCAACTCATGTTAAACATCTTCCTTAAATATTTTAATGTATTTTTTAATGTATCATCTATTGGACACAATTTATTCTTTCCTGATGGAGTTTGCACTGACTGGAAGTTGCCATTAAGATCATGGTTGTCATTGTACAGCCCCAAAGAAAAGCAGTTCACTAAATCGGTGGCTACCTCTATACACTGGAAGTCATGTCTGTTTTTCACAATAATTTCCTGATTCCTATAAAGCAATTTCTCATTTGCCTGTCGTATCTTCCTACTCTTTTCTTTTTGTATGCCTTAATCCTTTGCTTGCTTGTTTTTAGTAGTTCTGTTGAAATATTATTGTGGACTCTGAAGTCAGATTACCTGGGTTCCAATCCAGCCTCCAGCACCTACTGGCTCTGTGGCTTCTCTGCTTCAGCGTTCGTGGCTATAACACGGGGATAGTAATAGAACCTGCCTTGCAGGGTTGTTGTGAGGACTCTATGAATTCATATAGAACAGTGCCAGACTCTTGTTCTGGAAGAGCCTCTAAACATGGGCTTCCTAAACCTGGTCAAATGTCAAAATCACCTTGACAGATATTTGAAGGTGTAGCTTCCTGGGCCCACTGCCACAGATTCTGACTCAGTCTGGAGAGGAGCCTGTTGCAGCCAATTCATGGAGTGACATTTGGGAACTGCTGCTTAAAATGTTGAGGGCTCCTTTAGTGCTGTCCTTGCTCTTCCCTCTTACCCTCTTTTGAGCTTTCCTCTATCTTATGCTGTCTTACAATGGTGAGCCCCTGATTTCATAGATTCGGGGGGTTTTGCCTACCGATTGTGGGCCTTTGTAGAACTACCCATCTTCTTACTTGTTAAACTGACTAATCATAGTATTTCATTGACCTTATGTTTCATATTATGCATTTGTGGTCACTTCTCAGGGTGTGACTGTGACCTCTACTCTTGAAAAAAATAAAAATTAACCAGATACATGAGGGCTCCAACTAATCTGTGTTTACTGTGGTGGGAGATAACATATTGTTTTAGGCATTATACAAATGTGTGACAGAACTTAGTTTTAGGGCTGAGAATAATGGAATGTAGGAGAACCTTCAGGGACTTTATTTAATATAACTAACTTACATATACACAGTCACTGACTTAACAATGGTTCAACTTGCAGTTTTTCTAATTTATGATGGTGCAAAAGTGATACACATATAGTAGAAACCATACTTTGAGTACTCATACAACCAGTCTGTACACTTTCAGAACAGTATTCAATAAATTAATGAGACATTCAACACTTTGTTATCAAATAAGCTTTGTGTTAGATGATTTTGCCCAACTGTAGGCTTGTGAGTATGTAAGTGTTCTGAGCATGTGTAAGGTAGGCTAGGCTAAGCTATGATATTCAGTAGGTTAGGTGTATTAAATGCATTTTCAACTTAAGATATTTTTTATCCTAAGTTAGCTTGTTGGGACATAACCCCACTGTAAGTTGAGGAGCATCTGCAGAAGAGAGAAGGGAGTTGTCTTCTAGCATGTAAGCATAGGAGATATGCTAAAAGGCATATAGCAGCCTGAAAAGTCAGAATCCTCTCCTGGTTACTTGACCTGGGTGCAGACCAGTGAAGGTAGCTTTCTTCTCTCTTTATGCACTCACTGGATCTAAAGCTATCTTCAGCTCTACCCAAGAAGGGTCCTGAGGCTATGGCATGAGTGACAACCCAGGCACAACGTTGAGGAGCAAAACTTAAGATGCAGAGGGTTTAGGAGATTGGGGGACCAATGGAATGGGGAGAATGAAAGAGGAGTGTTTAGAGAGGGGAGAAGTCCCTGAAGAGACTGGGAACTGGGCAAGTGTGGAGGCTGAATCCAGAGTGGAGAACTGAGCTCAATAAAGAGGGGGCAAGTGAACAGGCTCAAGGAGCTAGTTCTGATTTTCTGCTGAAGGTAGGTTTTTTTTTTTTCCTTTTTGTCTTTTTCCATGTCTGGCAACGGATCGCAACCCTCAGTGTCACCCCCGCACCAGACCGGGGACCGGCAACGGGATCGCAACCCTCGGCGTTGCCCTCGTGCCTTGCTCAGCCAGTGAGCGGGAACCGGTCTGTATGTGGGATCCGAACCCTTGGGCGGGAGCGCTGCCGCGCTTCCCAAGTGGCGCACTATAGCAGTGCGCCACCAGGCCAGCCCTGAAGGTAGGTTTTGTGTGGAACATTCCATAGATGTTACAGGGGACATGAATGATGGAAAGATGCAACAGACACAGTACAGGAACATAAGGTTTCTTGATGATAAAATGATAAGGGATAAAGAAGGTTCTAGAGGTAAAACAGAAGAAGTGGCATGCTCCCAGACCAAGGTACAGGCTTCCAGGTTCCCAGCTCCTACAATGACGTATAGCTGTTGATGAAGCCATCCGGGTGGAGTAATGATCCCAGCAGACACAGGAAGCTCACCTCTGCCCATTCTTACAGGTATTTCACACTTTCTTGAGTCCTTCACAGCTCCTTGGTTGTCAGATGCAGTTGATATGAAACAACCACAGCACTTTCTAATGTTTACCACAAGGCAGTTAAGAGCATCCTCCAACCAGCTGAAGTTTCAGGACTGCTGGAGATCTCCGAGAATTACAATAATTGGCTCGAGTCTGAAGTCAGACATGATTCTGCACATATTTTAGGACTCCTTATGTGTAATTGAATGACTAATCATAAAGATTTTTTTTTTGATAAAAAAACCTTTGTGGTATATCTTGCTCTTTTTTCACTAAAAAAAAAAAAAAGAAAAAAACCTAAGGTAAATTTGCACATAGCAAAATTTACCCTTTTTAAAGTACAGTTATGTGAGTTTGAAAAATAAATACAATTATGTAACCACCACAATCAAGATATAAAACAGCTGTATCACCCGCAAATTCTCTCATGTTCCTTTGCAGTTAATTCCTCCCCTGCTCCCTGGCAACCACGAATCTGTTTTCATTCCTATAGTTTTGCCTTTTCCAGAATGTCAAATAAGTAGAATCATACAATGTTTAGCCTCTTGGGCCAGGCTGCTTTTTTTTTGGACCTGGACTGTTAGTTTTAAAAAAAAAGCTCTGATAACCTTGAGATTTTTCTGTTTTGAGCATGTCTCTTAGGCTCAGAATTTTATGACTTTCACTTACAATTCCCTCCTCCCTTGAAATTCTGTTTAGAAACACATATTCTGAAATTGTAGTCATCGGATTTAAGGGACCAGAACAAACTGAACACATGTCTAGTTTCTCCTTTTGATGCAGTAGTAAACAAATGTAGTACTTTATAGACCTGGCTGAGCCACTGACTATGTAGCCTTGTTTAAGTTACTTAACTTCTTCGTTTCTCTGTTTCTTCACATTGAAAGTAGAATGATCATTCCTGCTAAATTAGATGTTGTGAGGATTAAGGAGAGTAAGGCATGTGCTCTTTGCATAGTAAAGGGCAGAGATGATAGTACTAGGCTGCTGGTTTTAAGACTTGGCTCAACCACTGACTAGTTGTGTGACCTTGGAAAAGTTACTTTGTGCCACAGTCTTCTCATCTGTACGTGGTGATATTAACAGTATCTCCCTTACAGAATTATTGTGAGGATCGGGCCTGGCTGCTTTGACTCAGCGTTATGTATTGGAGATTCATTGACAGTGTGTGAGTGCTAGTGGGTCTAGCTCTTCTGATGTCAACAGCAATGTGTGAAAGTTGGTGTGAGAGAACGTACAGATCTAGGGTGGGGCATTCAAAAAGGGCACACAGGAATCCAAAGAGGAAATTTCTAAGTGATCGAGTAAAGACTGTTTGAGTTAGAAATTTTAATTTATTTTACTTAATAACACCTGGCCCTTTCACAGCAGCCATGAGTATGCTCAGGCTTCAGAAGAGGCTTGCCTCCAGTGTCCTTTGCTGTGGCTAAAAGAAAGTCTGGTTGGACACCGATGAGACCAATGAAATTGCCAATGCCAACTCCCATCAGCAGATCCGGAAGCTTATCAAAGATGGGCTGATGATCTGCAAGCCTGTGACTGTCCATTCCCGAGCTCAATGCTGGAAAAACACTTTGGCCTGCTGGAAAGGCAGGCATATGGGCACAGGTAAGCGAAAGGGTACAGCCAATGCACGGATGCCAGAGAAGGTAACCTGGAGGAGCAGGAGGAGGATTCTGCGCTGGCTGCTCAGAAGATACCGTGAACCTAAGGTTGGCCGCCACATGTATCACAGCCTGTACCTGAAGATGAAGGGCAACATGTTCAAAACAAGTGGATTCTCATGGAGCACACCCACAAGCTGAAGGCAGACAAGGCTCACAGCAAGCTCCTGGCTGACCAGGCTGAGGTCCGCAGGACTAAGACTAAGGAAGCCCAAGTGCCGTGAGGAGGCCTCCAGGCCAAGGAGGAGGAGATCATCAAGACTCTGTCCAAGGAGGAAGACACCAAGAAATAAAGTTTCCTTCCTATTTGTACATAGTGGCCTCGGTGACTACATAGATCAACCATTCAAATAACATAAGCCTTTATACGCAAAAACAAACAAACAAACAAAAAACCAACAAAAAAACACCTGTACCTTGTTTGCTGCATCTGACACTGTTCTTGGGGCTTTACAAATAATAGCTCGCTTAACGCTCAACCTCTAAGGTAGGAGCTATTATTATTCCCATTTTACAGATGAGGGAACTTAACTACATGGAAGTACAAAGTGATTTATGTCAGTTACCTAGTAAGTAAAGGAAGGAAGGTTTGAAGCCAGTCCGTTTAATTGTTCTCTTCCTGCCAAAAATCACAGCCATCTATCAAACACTCACCACTGTAGTAAAGAGAAGCCAGAGCAAATTTAGAGTCCATCCACTGAAGGAAAGCAGCCTTCCTTAGAAACTGAAAGTGTATTAGTTTGTGCAGAACAAAAATAACTGCAGATTTAGAAATACAGTATAGACTGTGTAAAATTTAAATTCAGGGTATCTGCAGAAACAGTGCAAATTTTCTGTAAATGAGTGACTCTGCCTTGATTGAGGTAAGTGACCTAATGTGGAGGCAGCCCAAAACACTGAACGAAAACTGGAAGACCCACTCCGAACAGATAATGAAAGAGAGGGGCATGGTCAATATCATTTATAAACATTAATTGAGCACCTGTGTTTACTATCGCCCCAGTATAGGGGTCCACTCTGAAGGTCTCTGTATATTAATTGTTGTTCAATATGTTTATCTTTATGGTTAGGTTTATTTAAATGTATATAGTCCTTTACATAGTATTGTTCAGGTTCCTAACTTAGTCTTTTTATACAGAGCTAAATTTAAAGGACCTATAACTATTTGTACTAAATAGATTTGAGTGGGAAATACCATCAAGATCATAACCACAAATGAGCAGAATGGAATGTATCAAAAAGGTGTAATTTTGTTTCATGTGTTGCACTTGCCTATTAAAGTGGTACCCCAAGTTGGAAGCACTGGGATTTGTCCACTCATTCCAGATAGTTAATACTATTCGCCTTCATTCTCTTAAAGCTAATGACTTATAGAACTATCAAATTATTTCCTTCTTCTATAAAAGTTTAGGTAACAAATTTAAGTATAGAGGAATACCCATTCACACCACAGAATGGTCAAAACTAAAGAATGATAATATTGTGTTGGTGAGGTTGTAAAGCAACTGGAATTCTCATACACTGCTAGTGGGAATGTAAACTAATACAAACATTTTGCAAAAAATGTTTTGCAGTACCTACTAAAACTAAACGTACATATGACCTACAACCCAACAATTCCATTCCTGAGTGTGCAGACAACAAAAATTTTGCTTATATACACAGAAAGGGTATAAAAATGTTTGTAGTCTTTACATACTATAGCAAAAAATTGGAAACAACTCAAATGTTCTTTAGCAAAAGAATAAACAAGTTATGTTATATTCATACAATGGAATACCAAAAAGTTTAAAAAATACTGCTACAGGCAAACAACATGGATGTATGCCACAGACATATGAGAAAAAGATGCCACATACCAGGGAATACATACTGTATGATCCTATTTTATGAAAAACAGGCAAAACTAATCTACAGTGATGGATGTCAGAGAAAAGGTTACCTGGAATTAGTGGTGATGGTGGCTATTGAGAACCTCTGGGGTACTGGAAATGTTCTACATCTTGACCTGCGTTATGGCGACATGTATTTGGCTGAAGACACACACTATACACACACATAAAAAAAGTCAATGAAGTATTGCATTAGTCCATTTCTGTTGCTTATAACAAAATACGCAGAAATGGGTAATTTATAAAAAACAAAATTTATTTGCTTACAGTTTCTGAGGGTGGGAAGTCCAAGGAACACATCTGGTGGTGGCAGCAGTGACCCAGGTGACTCATACTGCAAAATGGTGGAAACAGACAGAGCAAGAGACCAACCTCCTCATTCACTCTCCTTGTAAAGCCCTCAGAACCACAATCCTGACCACCACTATTAATCGTTTCACTACAGCACGGTCGTACAATCCAATCACCTCTTCAAGGCCCCACCTTTCAATTACCATGATAGGATTTCCCTCCCTCAGCAGATACAGTGGAGATTAAGCCTCAATGAGGTTGGGGAGCCTCCACTCCATAGCAAGTGTACACTTGAACTTTATGCACTTTGCCATATGAATGCTGTACCTAAAAAAAAAATTATGATGCTTTTCTTTTGTCAATATGTACATTGTAGCAAGAGGAGCAAGGACTTCATAATTAAGCAGGATCTGGGTAACCATTTGTTACGTTGAATGTGGACAAATGCCTTGATCTCCTTGATTTTCAGTTTCCTCATCTGTCTAAATGGAATTCGTAATAACCACCTTTCAGAACTGTGTAGTCCTCATGAAATAATGAATATTAAATCCTGCTAAATACTGTGCATGAAGCAGTATTAAGAGCAATTATTCAGAATTTAGAAATTAGTAACTCTTCTCAGTGTTGAGCAGGGGTTGTGCATAGACGTGAGGAGGGGGTTATCTGACTCTCTAGATGAGCACTTTTGTTTGTCTTGCTGTTAACTATGAGCAGGATATTTTACAATTCTGTAATCATAAAAGTCAACTTGTAGAAAATTGTTAGCAATGCAAATAATTCTTGTCAAAGAGCAACACAGGAGGGATGAAAATGATTTCTGGGGTGAAAAGACCACCCCAAGGTTACACTGTTATTCCCAGTGGGACAAGAAACAGGTTTGTATCTAAATTATGAATCATATTCAAGCATTCTTTTTGTTTTTCAGCCTCTATAAATACTTCAATGTTCCTGATTCTTTTTGAACCACCCTGCTGGTTCTTTCATTAATGAGCTAGACAACCTTTGACATCTATTCACTCTCTATTTGAATGAGTCATGTTTTAAACTTTATCTCTGACAATATTTAGCAGAGGACTTTGCTCATAGTAAGTGTTCAATTAGTTTTAGCTTTTATTCTCATCCAAATTTGTTTTCTTCCTCCTCTGTCTGGGTGTGAGAAACAACATAAAATGAGATGTGTTTCTTTTATAACTGGTATTCCAATTAATTTTTAATTTTATTGCATTGATATTAATATGAGATTACTTAAAACCACTGTACTGAAAATATTTTACTGTGTTTACAGGTTGGCATTGAGTTTTTTCTTTATCAGAAAGTTGTAGATTAGGGGCAGAAGTAGAGAGTACTATAAATTTGTCTTACAATGTTTTTCTTCCAGGTGCATCTGTTTAAGGGTGTGTAGATGAGAATGGGCTAGGGGAAGGAAAAGTAGATTAGATTTGCTATACTTTGGTCGGGTTATCCAAATCCAGTGGTAGGTGGCATGGTGGTGTGTTGGCTAGAGTTGTGGAGAGCAGAGAGGACACTGATTTGGCAGGTGGTATATTAAGAGGTAACTGTAAAAACACATTTTATGGATCTTAATCATTGTTAAAGTATTTTCATGTATATTATCTCATTTGATTCTCAAAACAACCCCATCAAATGTATTCTTTCATTTTATGTAAAAGGAAGTAGAGGCACAAGCAGTTCAGGGTTGCTCAATGCATTAGTAACTTTTAGAACTGAGACCACCACCAAGTCCAGTGCTTTCTCCATGTCACCACACTGCCACTACTTACCTTCTGCTGAGCACTGAATGTTTGTGTCCCCCCAGAATTCATGTTAAAGCCCAAATGTGATGGTATTTGGAGTGCGGCCTTTAGGAGGTAATTAGTTCGTAAGGGTAGACTCCTCATAAATGGGATTAGTGACCTTATAAGAGACAGGAGAGAGATGATTATGATCTCTCTCCCCCTCCCTTCCCTTTCCTGTCCCTTCCCCTTTCCTCTCCCCACTAGGTGAGGATACAATGAATAGAGTCATCTGCAAACCAGGACGAGTGTTCTCACCGGACACCAGATCTGTCGGCATCTTAATCTTGGACTTGCCAACCTTCAGAACCATGAGAAGTAAATCCCTGTTGTTTAAGCCACCCATTCTATAGTATTCTGTTACGGCAGCCCAAACAGACTAAGACACCTACCAATCTCTTTGTAACCTGATTTTTCCTGTACAGCTCTCATCCTGATATTTTCAAGATTGGACATTGGTACTTCCTTTTAAGCATCTACCAGCAAAAGATCTGACAATTAGCAGCAAGACTAAATTTTACAAATTAGTAGGAAAAAGAAAAATACAGTATTTTAGCTAAGATTTTCTACTTTGTTAAATGTTTACATTTACTCTCAATTTAGAAAAAAAAACACCAAACAGTTTGGGCTTTGGAAGCCTCAAGAATGTGGGTCTTTTCCTTATTGGAAAGTTATAAGTAAGGGGCAGGAGTAGATGATCCTTCAAGTTTACCTTAAAATGTTTTTCTTTGGGTGAATCTGTTTAAGTGTTTGGAGAGGAGCATGGAACATGGGAACGAGGAGTGTGTTAGACTTTGATGTGCTGGGTCAGCATATCTCAAACCAATGGTGGGTGGTGTTCTGGGTTCTTGCTAGAGTTGTGACGAGGAGAGAGGAAACTGGGGAATACAGTCTGAAAACAGCTGTCTTATTCACCTAGACAGCCTTGGACCTCTAAAATATAGGCAAAGAAAGCTGGGAGATATGGAAGTCTGAATATAAATAATAATATTTTCTTTCTCAGAATACAAGAAATGGGATAAGAACGTAGGTTTAGATGCTAAAAGAATCAAAAGTCTGGATGCCGAGTCTTTCTCTTCACTTCATATTTCCTGGTGTTTTATGCCTCTTATCTGACACGATTAGTCCAGTGCTTCTTTCTACTTTATGGTAATTACTGACTCTCAGCTCCACTCTTCACCTCAACTGAGCTGGGGTCATTAATAATCATCAGGTTAGCCTGGAAGCTTTCTCTTTCCTCCTCTGTTGCTAGTTCCTCAGAGAGGGCTGAGCCAGTGGCTAAAGCCTAATTCTGAAGATCTCACCTTCTGTTGATTTACGTCTCACTCTCTTGGCTAAGACCCTGCTGGCCTTCAAAGTCCCCAGCTCTTTTTAGTACAGAATTTTGTCCTTATTCATTTATATATAGTAGCTGGGTGGGCATGTAAGGTATCTTTAAGCCAGACATATGGTAAAGTGTTCTAACTCAGAGCAGGACATAGCAGAAATAATCGAATGCCCTAAAGGGACAGGAAAAGAAAATCTATTTCCAGAACATTTGCATTCCATTAATGAGCACCTCAGGTCAGGTACCTGATAACTTTGCATGCATTATAGAACCAGATGTGTTCCCAGAATTCACTTAGGCCACACTCCCAAGGCTTTCCTTCTCCCCTATGAAAAAGACTCTTCTAGAAAGTGAAAATGGCATTAGCAACCTCAGTGCTGAGTGGACATGAGCTTTTTTCACCCAGTAGGCAGTGGCGTTGGTGCCACAGAGCACAGGAGCACAGCGCCTGCTGCACAAGGCGAAGGCTGCTTTCTGCTGTCTTGTTATCCTCTGGAGGGAGTAACATTAGCATCTCCCCAGCCTTTCATCTGCCACCTTTACCCAGCACTCGGCTCTTGTCTCTCAGCTGGTTGACAAGCTCTGTTTTCAGTCACCAGGGAAGGCCTTGCTTCCACGTGGCTCTGACCTTAGCAGGGGAGCCGTGGCAGGCAGAGAAGCCAGGCAAGGCCAGGGAAGGAGACCATGGCGGTACCAGCACCCACTCACCACAGCTCAGAGTCAAGTGCTGAGCATCGGGCACCTTCTGGAGAATTTTTTATGTAACGATAAATAGGTATTTGCAACCTACTTGTTGACAGAAGGACAAGAATTCTCTGAGGCAATTTGTGCTTTCTCTTCTCCTGCCAGCCCTTGACATGCCTTCTTCCCCTTCTCCAGAAGTTTCAATGTGTTATGTCTTTAATGTGGTTACCGAATGACGTCAACATTCTGCAAATCATTTTGTCCACTGATTTTTTTTTTAATCTTTTCCAGAAATTGTCCAGAGAGCAGAGACCATATTTACTAATTCAATCAGTGTTGCACCATGAGGGTGTCTAAAGGGCGTTTTGATGATATTGCTGAGTGGCTCTCAAGACATCCAGTGAAAGCTGTGAAAACATAGTATATCCCATAGTACTTATACAACCACCAAGATTATTGTAAAAAGAGAAGGCAAATGGCAGGGAAAGTGGTGGCACTTCTGATGTGACGGTGACTTCATTCATCATCCCAGCACACAGCAATGATGCTGGGATGAGTGACGTTCTGTAGAGTGTGTTTTCCAGGTATCTTTCCTGAAAATCAATCTTGCCATTCTGTATGCCCTTCAAATATTACACCCTTCTGTCTTATCTGCCTGGAATTGCATAAATAATGTTTTCATTCCTTTTAGGTTTCTTGACCACTGTTAAAAAATTCCGGAGGGTGGTACACATAAGCTTTATCAGACATCTCCACCTTAATGTAAAGAGGCATCTGGGCCTTTCTTCCAGAGAAAGTGTTGATGGAGCAAATATTATTACATTTGCATTCACAGTCTTACCCAACCCTGTTTCTAAGGAGGACTCTCTTTGCCTCCTACTATAGAGGTGACAGGTAGCGAGAACTAGTAGATGACTAGACAGGTTAAAGTGATTTCCATTAGAAGAAATTCATGAATCAAGAGGGACTGGGGAAGAGATGAAATGGGAAAGGAGAATCTGTGAGAAATGGAGATTTGTAGAGAATGTTTAGAAGAGAAGAGCGATTTGGACGTGATGTGCAAGTTGCTGTGAAGAGGGGCTGGTGGTGAATTTTGCTTGAAGTTGTCCCAGCACGAACCCCTTCTAAGTTTCTTGGACCCGAGTAATGTTTTTACATGTTCATTTTATTATACTTATCTTGCAGAGCACTCCTCCCCACAAACTGTATAAGCTTCAGGCTCCATAAATCTGAATCTTGAAGTAGGTCTAGAGAAGTAAATGAGCGNAACCTTTGAGAGGCAATTAGGTTTACATGAGGTCATGATGGTGGGGCCCTTGTCATGGAATTAGTGCCCTTAGAAGAAGAGACATAGATAACTTGTCTTCTCTCTCTGTCTGCCATGTGAGGACACAGGGAGAAGGCAGCCATCTAAAAGTCAGGAAGAGAGCCCTCATCAGAAAGTGACCATGCTGGCACCCTGATCTCATACTTCCCAACCTTCAGAATTGCAAGAGAATACATTTCTATTGTTCAA
>NW_007726351.1:685672-689568 GCF_000696425.1 Galeopterus variegatus | reverse complement strand
GTATAAGCTTCAGGCTCCATAAATCTGAATCTTGAAGTAGGTCTAGAGAAGTAAATGAGCGATGTTAAGACAAATTTTCCAAACCCTGAAAAGTAAAAGATGACTGTGTGCCTTCCTTGCCATGCTGGGGCCCTGTATAATAAGCCTATCCCAAGGTCATCTGAATTCAGAAGTGTGTAAAATTGGCTGGCTTATTAGCTACCAGCTATTTATTAGACTGTTTTACAACTCTGGAAGGGTAGCCTTTAAACTTTGCAGAAAACTGATAAGATGCAAATGTTTTTGCCTATTGCTATGAACAGAATTGTGTCCCCAACCCCCCATTCATATTTGGAAGCCCTCATCCTCAGTGTGGTAGTATTTGGGGATGGAACCTTTGAGAGGCAATTAGGTTTACATGAGGTCATGATGGTGGGGCCCTTGTCATGGAATTAGTGCCCTTAGAAGAAGAGACATAGATAACTTGTCTTCTCTCTCTGTCTGCCATGTGAGGACACAGGGAGAAGGCAGCCATCTAAAAGTCAGGAAGAGAGCCCTCATCAGAAAGTGACCAGGCTGGCACCCTGATCTCAGACTTCCCAACCTTCAGAATTGCAAGAGAATACATTTCTATTGTTCATGCCACCCAGTCTAGGGTATTTTGTTATGGCAGTCTGAGCAAAGACACTGAGAGAGAATAATTTTTGCCCTGTAGAGATGTAAATTGTTTCTGAAAGTAGAAGAGAGAACCCCAAAGATAATTGCTTGTGGCTCTGTAATAAATTAATTAGTTTTGTATATAATTAACAATCTTATTCCTGCACTCACTTTTGCTTTCACTAACTTTATATACGTCATATTCTCTTATCATCCTTTGATCTAAAATGATTGTCATCATTTTAGAGTTAAAATAAAACTTTGACACATGCTCACTATGTATTTGTATAAGAATTGTGTTTTTTAATTTTAAAAATAAAACTTTTGGTAGTGAAGAGAATCCTTAGGAATTAAGCTAACACAGACCAGGCTCAGCCACCTGCTCACCTTGAAGCTGCTTCCCTGGTCCCTGTGCTGCTCTGCCCATCACAGAGCAAGCAGCCTTGGCTGGAGACTGTGGCTTTCACCATATAGTGACACAGTGCCCTGGGGATGGTGGCAGAACTTTCTAGGACAATCAGCCACAATGGCACCAAATAACTCATGTTGAGGAAGCTAGTCACTTTTACCAAGGCCACTCATACTAATAATCCATGGCCACTGCCCAAAAGGCAAATGGCACTAGCCCTCCCCCACCTTCTACATCCAGATGTCTGTCCTGTATTACTGTCTCGTCTTCTGCAGCTTTATGCTCCCTTCTTGTGATTCCTCCCACTCTCATTCTCTCTCTCTCCAAACCCTTTACACTTTCCATTGTGCCACCATTCCACAGAGAATAAATACTTCAACATTTTCTTCTTTACAATGTCCTTCCACCACCATTAGTTGATGCCTGCTTTTCCCCAAAGGCACACAGTCTCTTGCTTCCCTCTCTGGTAGAGGCTGCTATTTGCCCTCCATGCTCCTAGACAGGAGGCAGGGGTTGGGGTCAGGAATCACCCAGCTCCCTTGTGCTGCTTTTCCACCATGTGTAAAGAGCACTTCCTCTGTTAACGTTTATGCCAACCGATGCTACCCATTTCTATCTCCCATAATCACTAAAGATGTAGACATGTGGTCTGTACCATAAGTTTTCTCACCATCCCCAAATGCTGACACAATTCTGGGATATTTAAATATATGTGTAGATGACTACTCAACACACTGGCCTTTAATTCCTTAAACTTTTCAAGGCTCAAAGCTAAGCTAGTTATGGTCTGGAAAGATTTGATATCAAAGGATATCAGTCCTTCTAGCTTTCTCACTGCACCTGCACTCAGAAGAATCACCAGGCCCAGGATTCCTTTCATTTCCTCCTAATTCAGTGATTGTCAAACTGTCACAGGTATTAGAATCACTTGGAGGGCTTGTTAAAACACAGATTACTGAACCCAGCTCCCAGAATTTCTGATTCAATAGGCCTGGGTGGAGCTCAAGAATTTGCATTTCTAACAAGCTCCTGGTGATGCTGATACTGCTGGTTTGAGGACAGCACATGAGAACCAGTGTCCTAAAGTGTGTGCCCAATATTTCCCCAAATTGTCTTCATGTTAAAATTACCTAGCTTCAAAAAGTACTAATGCCTGTGCCTGTGTTTCACTCCCAGGGACTGTGATTTACTTCACCTGGGGTGCAGCTTGGGCTTTGAAAGTTTTAAAAGATCCTCAGGTGATTCTATGTACAGCTAATTTTGAGAACTGCTGGTGTCAATACCTTCTAGACTTCCCTTCCTGCCCATCCTGGAGGACATGGTTAATCATTTGATCTACACCTACCACCTGCATTCTGGTATCAGCCCCTGCTCTGGAAACCCCAAGGCTGTATCAACCCATTTTGTCATTGCTCCTGAATACCAGCCGTCACGTGTGGCTGGAGAAAACGACATAGCCATCTCATTCTATGGCTCATCCTAGTTGTGCTTATTCATTGATTTTTTAACTTATCCTTGTTTCTCTCTAGTGTCTATCCCCTTCACTGGGAATTCCAAAACATCTTTCTAATTCTCCTCCTTGAACTCTTTAGCTGACCTCATCTCCTACTTCATCAAGTTAAATTTGTTCCATGAGGCGTGATCTTTTTCTATTTTTTTACTACACCCAAACAACAAATTTATCTGTAGCCACACCCTTTTCCTCTTCTCTCTTCATCTCAGAGGATATGTCCCTACTCCAGTTCAAGGTCAGTGCCTCTACCCTGCTGCCCTCATCACTGCACTTCACCGGCAGTTAGTGTATTAATCACACGCTTTTCCCGCACACCTTCAACCCTGTCTGCTGGCTCTGGACCCTCTGATTGAACTCTTAACCTCGCTGGACTCCGACTCTTTCTCTTTTCCTGTTGCTCTCTCATACACAATCTCAGCCTCCATTTGTCAGCTCTTGCTGCCCACTGATGGCTGATTCAGGGGTTGGAGAAAATTCTTCCAGATGCCTCCTTTAAAAGCTTTTGAATTTGGTATTCAGAATTCTTAATAATTTCTTTTTCTTTTCTTTTCACCTGCTGTCTCGTGACATGAAAAGGGGACTCTGCTGGTACTGTCAACACCACACTTCTCTTTACTTCTAGAACCCAATTTCTTTGCTCAGTATGCTAGGCACTAATGAGAAAGCTGCCTCAGAAGCATAATATTAATGATGCTTTTGCTCTCGACAAGTATTTACTGCTCGACAAGAGGCAGGCACATAGTTCCTGTCAACACAATGAAAAAGAAACAAATCCAGCAACGCTTCGGGAAAGCAGTTGTCTTGGGATCTGAGGGTCTCCGATCCACATGGTGACAACTCCAGCAGAGGCAGAAAAAAAAAATTCCCACACAAAGGAAAATGACAAAAACACAAACAGGAAGCACAGTACAGGAAGGAAATCAACAAGGCAGACAGAGAGTATCTGAGTAGCTTTGTTTGCTCAGCTAATACAATTAGCTAGAGCTCAGTTTAGGAAGTGTGCTTGCACTGGTGCTGTGGCCCAGGTGTCAGATTGGGTCTCCAGTGCTAGCTGATGTGTAGTGGATTTCTTTCACTGTGGCTTGGAAAACCTTAACATTAGTTTATAATAGAGTACTACTGTTACTTCTATTCAAAATACAAAGTAGGTCAGGAGGGATAATGGAGAAAGCTTTAGTACTAATTTTCTTCATACCATAAATTTAATAAACTATTAAACATTATATTTATATAAACATATATTTTTCACATCATATTAAATATTGTATTTATATAAAATTCTTTTTTTTTCCCCTTTTTTTGTCTTTTTTCATGTTCGGCAACGGATCGCAACCCTCA
>NW_007726351.1:682103-685235 GCF_000696425.1 Galeopterus variegatus | reverse complement strand
TTATACGCCGGGCCGGCCCTTTTTTTTTTTTTCCTTTTTTGTGACCAGTAAGGGTGATCGCAACCCTTGGCTTGGTGTCGCCTGCACTGCGCTCAGCCAGTGAGCACACCGCCCATCCCTATATAGGATCCTAACCCGTGGCGGGAGCGCCGCTGTGCTCCCAGCACTGCACTCTCCCGAGTGAGCCATGGGGTCGGCCCTATAATTTCTTATTTTGAGATAATATAAAAATAGTTGATAACAAAAGTATAATACCTAAAAGAAAGCATTGACATATTGGAGCTTATCAAAATTAATAACTTTTATGCTTCAGAAGACACCATTAAGAAAATTATATTTTATATGAGCCAAAGAGTGAGAGAAAATATTTACAAATTACACATCTGATAAAGGACTTGTAGCCAGAATATATAAAATATTCTCACAACCCAATAATAGGAAAATAACCTAATTTCTTTTAAATAGGCGAAAGGTATGAATAGACATTTCACAAAGAAGATATAGGAATGGAAATAAGAACATGAAAAGATGTTTAATATCAGTGATCATAAGAATACTGAAAATTAAAACCACCATGAGATACCATTACACCCCCACTAGCAGAGCTGTAATTAAAAAGACAGACAATACCACATGTTGGTGAGGATGTGGAGAAATTGGAACCTTCATGCATTGCTGGTGAGAAAGTAAAGCAATACAGCCACTTTGGAAAACAGTTTGGCAGTTTCTTAAAAAGTTAGGCATAAATTTATCATATGACCCATCAATTTCACACCTAGGAATTTTACAAGAGAAACAAAATCGTATGACCAATGTAAAGACATGGAAGTGAATGTTCATGTGAACATTATTCGTAATAGTCCAAACTGGAAACTTCCCAAACATCCTTCAACTGGAGAACAGATAAACAAAATGTGGTAAATCCACACACAATGGAATAATATTCAACAACTAAAATGAGGGAACTACTGATTCATGCTACAACATAGATGAACCTCAAAAACATTATGCCAAGTGAAGGAGGCCCGATGCAAAAGACTGCAAATTTTATGTATGATTCCGTTTGTATGAAGTGTTTAGAACAGGCAATTTACAGAGACAGAAACAGATCAGTGGTTGCTTATGCCTGGAAGTAGGAGCCATGATTAACTGCAAACAGGCAGGAGGAAACTTTCTGAGGTACTGGATTATTTTAATTATACCTCAATAAAGATGTAAATAAAACAAAGTTAATTCATAGTTTTTCAAATTACTGGTGAGTCAAATTTCCATTTCTAATTGCTAGAAATAAAACGTAGGTAAAGACTTTTGAAATCCCCAACCCCAGGATCAGACATTTATGAGTCAGAGAAGAGGCTTCTGGGAGCTTCAAGTAGTTCATAAAGATGGTCAGCCGTGAACTTGACCAGACTGATACAAGAAACCAGCATCAACACCCAGATTGAAAAGTCTGTATTCCTCTTTTCTCACTTCCCCTTCCAAAGGAAGGGAAAACCAGGAGGCCTGGACAATCCACAAATTGCATCATCATTCTGGAATAAGGCAGCTAACTCATTTTCTGCCTGGCGCCAGTTATTTTTGCCGTCATCATTTTTTAGTTACGGTTAAAGCTCACCTTGTTCATCCTTAAAGGGACATCCAACAACACAGAATAAATGCACCTGTAGTGTTTTCTTGTCTGCGATGATACTGAAATGTGTGTGTGCAGCACCAACACCATCCTCCACACGGGCATCTTTCTTATGCAAGGCAATGAGCTAAGCTTGTGAGCTTGACAGAAACCATGCAGCCTCTGCCCTCAAGGAATTTGTAACCCTGCTGCGAAAGAATACTAAGAAATGGTTATTAGGAAACGATAGTAAATGATAAGAAAACATTGTAAAATCAAGTTGAAAATGTCAAAATATAATGCAAAGAGGTTGCACTACTATATGGTTTAAGTTTCTTCTAGCTTGAATGTTCTTACCAGTTTTTTTAGAGAAAAGTCTGAGTAGTTTGAATATAGGCTGTGGCTGTGCAACGTAAGGATTTGTTATGTTTCTGTGACAACTACTTATTTAGTGATGTTCTTCAGTCTGTTTCATAAATTGCATGAATTACAAAATTGTTTCATTTCCAAATCAAGATCTCATCAGTAAAGCTGAGCCAAAGGGGTGTGTGTGTGTGTGTTGCAGCTGCAACATTTTCTTCTTCTTCTTCTTCTTTTTTTTGATGATACCCTCAGTTCTGCATGGCAATGCTGATATTCTGAGCAGTAAAGTCCATCTGTTATGATGACTAAAAAGGGCACAAGGCAAATTTCCCAGAACTGTGCATAGGCAAGGCAGCTTACCTTGGCCTACCAAAGCAAACCAGAGTCTTTGGCAAGTGGTGCTAGGTACTATACTTGAGTTTCCAAACAAAACCCAGATCTGTTAAGCTGAGGCAGACAACTGTCATATTGTCATATGCATAGACACTCTCGGTTCACACCCGTGATGGAGAGAATGGCCTCATTAGTGATTCCTTTCCTATTGAAAAGTCACTCCTGACTTTGGAGTAAACACATGAATTGCATGCATTAATTAAGGCTGCCTAGTTTTTGCAGGCATATTTGCATTGTTTATACAAAGTTCCTATAGTCATTAAAATATTTAGCAACTTAGGGAGATATGAGTCATTGCTGGACATAGGGTCAGGATTGAAGTTTGGGTATGAAGTAATGCAAATTAGAATAATATCTTTCCCATCTGTTCTCTCTTACTCCCATCTTATTGTATTTCTAGACCACCATAGACATGGAAATCATTCCTGCTCCCAAGACCTAACTCACATTTGGCCCCACCCTGCCCCCACTTCCTAGGATGCCATACCCTTCACTCATTTCCACAGTATAGCAGGAGGTTTTATTTCATCAGAAACATTATCCTGACTTCCTTCTAGCAATCTTGTCTTGAAATGCAATTCAATGAAAAATATAATGTTATAAAAACAATACTTACCTAACTGCTTAACACTTGGAAAAAAAATATCAAGTTAGATCTTCCACACAACATGTCAAAATAAATTCAAGTGGATAAAAGCATTAAATATAAAAGTACATGATGGAGTTTGGATGTGTTGTCCCCTATAAAACTCATGTGGAAATTTGAT
>NW_007726351.1:679433-681904 GCF_000696425.1 Galeopterus variegatus | reverse complement strand
CCATGAGTAGAAGCAGCCTGAGGCCCATGCCAGATGCAGCTGTCCCTGAATCGTAAGCCAAATAAACCTCTTTTCCTTATAAATTACCCAGTCTCAGGTATTTCTGTTATAGCAACACAAATGGACTAAAACAGTACATCAAAACATTAAAATACTAGAAGGAAAGATATTATAAAATATTTGATTTATGGCTAGGAAAGCCCTTTCTAAAGTTAAAATCAACAGAAGAAATCATAAAAGAAAACATTAGATTGACTGCATAATCAGTAAAATCGCCAATATATAAAGAAAATCATTAATAAAATTAAGAGTAAACAAGCTAAGAAAAATATTTGTGAAAAATAATGAGAGCAATGAAAGTTAATATTCTGATATGACAACTTGTATAAATCAATATGGAAAATGTAGTCCTGTAAAAAACTAACATCCCAAAAGTCATAAACAAGCAAATTATAAAAGAAGCCAATTTATAAATGGCCATGTAAAAATGTTGAAATCCTCAATCTCATTTGCAGTGAAAGAAATAAAAATTAAAGCAATAGTAAGATCTGAGATTTTTGTTGTTTTTTTTAAGATTTGTCAATTTAATAGACAGGAACTTCCCAGTGTTGGGGGAGAGTTTGGTGAGAAACGCTTTCTCCTATTTGTTGGGAGAACACACTGGTAAAAAGTTTCTGGAAGGCATTCTGACAATATGTATCACATTGTCTTTAAAATATTTTTATGTTTTGACTGATTAATTCTACTACCAGGAATTTACATTATGAAACACAAACATATGTATATATAAGGATGTTATTTAATTGTTATTTATAACAAATTGGAAGCAGCCTGAAAGTTCAACGTTAGAGGAATAGTTGAATAAATTATGGAGCAACCACATAATGGACTATTATACAGTTATTAAANTTGCCGGTCCCGGTCCGGTACGGGCGCAACACTGAGGGTTGCGGTCCGTTGCCGGACACGGAAAAAAAAAAGAGAGACAAAAAAAAAAAGATTTGTCAATTTAATAGACAGGAACTTCCCAGTGTTGGGGGAGAGTTTGGTGAGAAACGCTTTCTCCTATTTGTTTGGAGAACACACTGGTAAAAAGTTTCTGGAAGGCATTCTGACAATATGTATCACATTGTCTTTAAAATATTTTTATGTTTTGACTGATTAATTCTACTACCAGGAATTTACATTATGAAACACAAACATATGTATATATAACGATGTTATTTAATTGTTATTTATAACAAATTGGAAGCAGCCTGAAAGTCCAACGTAAGAGGAATAGTTGAATAAATTATGGAGCAACCACATAATGGACTATTATACAGTTATTAAAAAATATTGGGGAAATATTTTAAATGGCACAGGAAAATGTTTCTGATTTTATAATAGTTAAGGGAAACTGCAGCAGTATAAAATGTAGTTCAGTCATGGAGAATGCATTTATAGAGAGTATAATAAAACATGTAAAATATTAATAACTTTATTGGGCAGTGGGATTGTTGATTGTTATTCATTCTTTATATTTTCTGTTATCTATAAAATTATCTACCATCAGTAGGCATCTGTTTTGTAATAAGGAACACAGACATGTTTTCATAGTGATATAATGAATATTTAACATTATGAAAAAATTATGGTATTCTTAGTGGAAAAGCAATATTGAAAATTATAAGTGCAGTGTGACTATGCTTAGGTAAAAATAAATCTTAACCATAGAAGAAAAGATAAGAAAATACATCCAAATGTGATTATAGTTCAGTTTGAGTGGTGTGACTATAAGTGGATTTTTTCCTTCTTCTTTTCTATGTGAATCAAAATGTGTTAATAAACTTCCATAGTATAAAAATCTTGTCAGTCCATTTGCTTTGCTGAATATTTCATGCAACAAACATTAATTTCGTAACTACTTTATGCCAGGCCCTGTGTATGCTGGATACTGGAGATTCCAAAATTGTTACGGCAGGATCTTTGTTCTGGAAGAAATCACAGTACAGGCAATGAAGAAGGAAACATGTGATTAAACTGTCTCATAAGTTCTACAATAGAAGAAGGGGCTGGGGGCTCTTGGTGCCATTGGGTCCCAGAGGCAAGGCAGCCAAGCAGACTGGCTCGGAGGGGAAGAGGCAGCAAGAGTCTATGTCCCATGAGGGGCACCAAATAATGAGATACTGTGATAGAGGTCTGAAGAAGGGTTAAGTATGTCACACATTAGGATGGCAATATCTTTTTTTTATTGTATATATTTAAGATATGCAACATGATATTTTGATATACATATAGTGAGATGATTTCCACAGTCAAACTAATTACCATATCCATCAACTCACAGAGTTGGCTTTTTTTGGTGTGTGGTGAAAGTACCTAAAGTCCATTAGTAAATTTCCAGTATACAATACAATTTATTAACTATAATCCTTTCCCTGTTCATTGATTTCTAGACTTATTTATCCTGTGTAACTGAAACTTTGAAC
>NW_007726351.1:677254-678610 GCF_000696425.1 Galeopterus variegatus | reverse complement strand
CATTGATGGACACTTTGGTTGTGGATGTCAGTATCTTAATGAGTGACCAATGCATGACATGCATATATGAGAGGATTCTTGGAAAACTCAGTGGCTTCTGGCTTGTGTCCTTTACAGATGCTGGTGTCCTTTAAAAAGAAGGGACTTCCATTTTGGGGCGAGAAGCTGTCTCTAGTTTTGGCTATGTTGAGTTCGGTGTCCCTGTGGGATACGCTAGTGGAAATGTCTCAGAATGTATGGAGTGTGGGAGAGGGATCTTGGCTAGACAGAAGCAGAGGTGTAAGCTGTGAATTTGAATGAGGGAGCCTGGGAAGATGTAGAAGTAAAAAATGGAGCTTAGAGGCTAGAACAGAATTCAAAGGAAAGCAGACATTTAAAGAAGAGATGCCTGAGAAGAAACCCCAGAGGAACAAAACGTAGGAGAGAGTGGGGTCCGGAAGCCAAGGAAGAGAGGACCGTGGTTAGTGGTGCCAAGTACTATGGAGAGGGCTGGGAATGAGCTGAGGTGCCACTTCGGGGGTCAGACCTTCCATTAAATCTGTGTATGAAGGGAAAGCAAAGTAGGGAGATCACTGGAGAGATGGGGAAGAAGATGGAATTGGGGGGATGGTGGGGTGACATAGGGATTGTTAAAGTCTGGGCGTGTGTTACTAAAGTCAAGAGGAAACCCGCCATGTGCCAGGGGTTAGGGTAATGGGATAAAAGTAAGTAAGACATATATATTCCCAGCCCTTACTGAATTTAAAATGTTATAGGAGACACAGCAACACCCAAATAATTACCTACTTTTTGATAAACTTTTTCCAAACTTAACTCATGGTCACAAAATGTAATATGTCAATTGAATGGCTGCCAGCAATAGAAGCCTGGCCATCTGAAACTTGAGCCAAGAGCCCACTCAAGCTCAGATTATGTCATTGCCAATGATTGTGTCATTCTCACATCCAGTCACATCTCCACTGCTCTACCACCAGATCCATTAAATGCTCTCTATTCCCAGCCACCCTGGACCCCTGCCAGGACAATATTTCATCTAGGAGCATCTGTCTGATACACTCATCTGTCTTCCAAACAGAAAAGTGGTATCTGCTTAAAGGACAAGTAGACACAGATCTGCTCACTTCAGCTGTGCATGCCATGATTTCTGGAAGCTTGCCTGGAGCTGAAGCAAGCTCAGTAACAGCAGGACCGTGACACGGTAGGCAGCTACAATGTCCATTCTTTGTGATGCCTCAGATCTCCTGTAACAATCGTTTGCATACTTCTGTTGGTACTGACATTGTGTTGTGGTTCCCAGGGTCACCCCACGTAAATTGTAGACCCTTGTAAGGTAGAGACTAACCCTACTTTTTCATA
>NW_007726351.1:671858-676839 GCF_000696425.1 Galeopterus variegatus | reverse complement strand
AGGGTCACCCCACGTAAATTGTAGACCCTTGTAAGGTAGAGACTAACCCTACTTTTTCATATGCCCCACAGATTCCAGCACATTTTATACAGTCTTTTATACAGCCTGTGCCCTTCCCCCTTCCTCCGGCTTTGAATCCCAACCTGATGTATGGAACTTGAGCGGCTATCTGCAGACCGTGAGGTGACAAGCTTGAAGGAAAGGTCAAGAGCCTCACCAAGCTGCTAACCATAGCATCATCACGTTGCTAAGTCGATCCCAGCTGCCAACGGATGCAACAATGTATGTTATGAGGGAGGAATCATTTTTTGGCTTAAGCCACTTGTACAATGGGTTTTCTGTGTTCTGCAACTGAATGTAATCTACCTAGCATCCATTCCCCCACTTCCTCACTAGAAGAACTCCGAGTTCAGATACTCACTCCTCCCCCACTTGGCCAGGTGCCTCAGGTGATGCTGACTCCATCTCTAGGTCTAGGAGTGGCACTGATTGGCCAAGTGCAATCCCATTTCCCTTGCCACTGTCAAGTTAAGGAACCAGTGAGGCATGGAGGGATGGGCTGGAATCTGATGGGGCTTCCGGGGCCAGGCTCCTACGATACAGCAGCAAGAAGACTCTGTCTCTCTCTCCTCCTGCAAGTATTGTTGTATCCAGGTTTGATACCTAGCACTGTTGCAGCTACCTTGCCACTCCCTTGAGGATGATGCCAACACAAAAGAAGAGACAAAAATAACCTGGTTCCTTGATGACATTCTTACTCCACAGAGTCAACCAGCCTCGATGCTTGTCTAACCCCTGCACTTCCTGTTCTACAACAATGTAAATTTCTTTATTCTTTAATGTGGTTTGAGTTGGGGTCTTTGTTACTTGCCCCTGAAAACATCTTTACAGAAAAGGAGAATATTTTTTTGAAGTTTTGTTTGTGATTATTTAATGCTACCTTTTTATAAGAAAAGGTAGGTCAAATGTATTTAGCATTTTCAAGTGCTGAACATTATTATATTTCTTTTCCCTTGGAAATAGAAGCTTTAGATACAGAAAATGGTTTAGCTCAAAATGTGTCCTGAAGCAAATGTTAATTTGACCCTGGTCCCTCTGACCCAGCTAGAAGAATGCTCTGATTTATTAAATTTGTGTCCCTGTGTAAGGTAGAGAAATCGAACCAATAATAGCAGATTATCTTTTCTACAAAGGGATCTTTAGGGTAGAGGAGCCAGTGAGAACATTCTCACTTCCGATAAGACTTGAGGAAGAGAGACCAGTGGATTCTTTCATAACAAGAGCAGGGGCTGCTGCTGTTGGTATTTCACGGGATGATGCCCTCCATACCCCCAGTCTTCTACTGGTCCCCTCTGGTGGACCCCTGCAAGTGATCTACAGTTGGCAGGAGCCATTAATACTGTGTATATTGTGTCTCTGAGTCACTTTGTCCCAAGGAGAGGAATGCTTTGATGTCTGCCAAGTTCATACATCCGGCATGGTGTCTGCTACATAAAGGGCATTAAATGTGTTTAATGGATGAATGAGGGAGGCTAGGCAGGTGGTACCATTTCTAACTCTTCTTTGTCCCACCTCCCCTCCCCATTATATCCAATAAATTGTCCTCTTTTTCTTAAGTATTCATTGCTAAATATGACTGAACTATGCAGGTGATTCGGGGAGAATCAGAGTAGCCTCTCTGAGGTCACCCAATTATCCCAGAAATATTATGCAGAACATCTCCTCAACCCCTGAGCCAAAACTTTAACTCCAGGACATTTTTAGAAGCTATGGGCTAGAGAGGGGTCCTTCCCAAAATATTGCTTGGGAACCCAGAATTCAAACCCTCACTGCTGTCTCCAGTCACTGAGTCTGCTGTGCTCCTTCGAGAAGGTGGCTGTGTGAGTCTTTCGCCATTGCTATGACAACTCCTTCAAAAAGGAACATGACATGTCTCAGAGATAGACCAATGTCCCTCAACCACCCATGGTGACATAATGGGGAGAATATGTTCCCAGATAAAGCTATTGAATGTTCACCTTGCCTTTGAGGCCCTCTGGAGGATACGTCTTCTTAAAGGGCTTCAATCTTACATTTACTCTAATTTTCCACTCGCTTAATAACCAATATTATTTCTGACTTTCAACCCTGAACATTATCACAAGTGTCTTGAATATTTTTACTTTTTCTGAAATATGTGCACTTTCTGTTTATGCCCAGAATCCAGGCAGTAAAGTGTAGTCAAGTGCTCAGTACACGTTTGTGGAATGAATGGATAAATTGGATGGGTACCTTTAGTGGAAATACACACAGGAGATTCTTTTTAAATATGTAAGTGTTCCACATTTAAGGCAATGTATCTGATAGAGATTCTAGCTTACAAATTTAATAAGAAACAATGTAGTGGTGGTGAGTGGCAGTGGAAACAGGAGATTCTTTTTAAATATGTAAGTGTTCCACATTTAAGGCAACGTATCTTATAGAGATTCTAGCTTACAAATTTAATAAGAAACAATGTAGTGGTGGTGAGTGGCAGTGGAATCTGAATGCTGAAGCTGGAATAGTTATCATCACAAATAAATACTACCATTTGTTAGTTATCCGGAATATATGATTGGCTGGTATGGTATTAGGAACTACATATATGGCATTAATTTTTTTCTTACAATGACCTTATATAGTAGACAATATTGTTGTAATTCTAGTTCTAAAGATGAGGAAAATTAGGACCCTAGGGATTTAGTAATTTTTCTGTAGTCACACAGCTAGAAGTGGTCTCTGCATGTGCTTGACCACTTTATAACCATGTTAGTATGGCCAGTGCATCTCTAAGAAATTTATCAGATCTGAAAGAGGACACAAAAGTAGGGAGAGGTTGAAATCAGGTGGACGCTGAAAAGATTTCAAAGCTGTAAAAATCTCTTTGGACACTTTTAAAATCCAGCTTAGCACTGCAACTTAACAATGAGAAGTTTTCAACTCTTTCTCTATAAAAATTACCTCTAATGCTTTAGTCCAAGTCTGCAGAAGGGTTAGACTTGTATGTATAGAAATATTCCAAGAAAGGATAATGGAAGGTAAATGCTTACCCTGAGCTATCATGCTATCATGAGAGCAATCTTATCTACTTTTCACAACATACATACCCACTCTGACTCGCCAAGTTTGCTCAGCGGAACTGGTGTGTTCTAAACTCCATGCTGTGGGTTTCTCTTTCTCCAGAATGCCCCTCTCTGTCTCACCACCATCAGCCTATATCCTGCTTTTCCATTACTGTTAGCTCAAATCACACTCGTTCTAGCTTGCAGTGATAATCATAATAGTTAGCATTTATTGAGCCCTTACTATATGCCAGATCCTGTGATAAACACTTTAATTATTAGTTAATTTAATTGCTACAACAATGCTATGTAGGAAAAATATCATTAGTCTCATCTTGTAGATTAAAAAAAAATAGTAAGTTACAGAGTAGTTAAACAACATTGCCATGGCCATATAGCAAAGATGTAGAAGTAATCTCTTTCTATTTGTTGGTCAAATATACTTAAAAGAAATCAATTCTACTCTTGGGCATTTAGAATAGAGGGATGGACGGTTAGCTCAGTTGGTTTGATCTCAGTGTTATAACACCAGGGTCAAGGGTTCTGATCCCAGCACTGACCAGCCACTAAAAATAAAAATAAACAAATAAAAAACAAAATAAAACAGAGTCCCTGGTGTTTTATTATCAGATTAATGTCTTTAAGAAGCTAAAGTGCCTAGATTCAAGGAAATGTATCTACTCACAGCAACTAGTAGAGTAAATCTCACGACTGACATATGGAAAACAGAATATATTGCCTTTTGGAAACTTCCATTTTCAAGAGATGTATTCATTCCACAATGTTATTATTTTTTGATACTTAACAAATGCCCTATTACTCAATGGAGCTTCAGGATGCAGCTCAGTAGCTGTGGAGAGTGGTCTTAGTTTCATCACAATAGGTAATTGTGATGCTCTAGGAAAGATTAAAAAACTTTAAGACATAGTTTCTATAATAAAAACATTAAAATTATAATTTTAAAGAATATTTAATGACACAGGAATAATCTCATAGTTGATGAAAGTAGGATACAATACCAAATACATAGTATCAATCCATAATTTAAAGTTAAAATATTCATTTATAGATAAATATCTAAAAGCCTGGCAATAAGTACAGTTAAGATAGGTTAGCTCTAGATAGTAGAGTAATATGTGATTTTAATTTTCTTCTTTATACATTTTTTCCCCAGTATTTTCTATAGTGAGCATGTATTGCTTTGTTTTTTCCCCAGTATTTTCTTTTCTTTTTTTTTTTTTTTGTCTTTTTTTCCGTGTCTGGCAACGGATCGCAACCCTCAGTGTCGCCCNAGTGTTCAAAGACGAATGGGATTGTGTCAAAGGTTACAGGAACCAGCTAGAAGAGCTCCTAGTGGCCAAATTTGCAACAAATAAAGTATCAGAAATAATAACGAGTGTAACTAATGGCAACACATCAAATAATAATGATGGAGAAAAAAGAGGGAGGAAAGGAAAGGAAAGAAGGCATGTTGGATAAGAAATGTGGACATAATGAAAGTCAGAAACATAACCATTTGCAGCACTGGTGTCATAATTGATTAAGGCAAACGATCAATGGATGCTAAGACTATCAGGTGAAAGGTTGCTGGGGGACTAGATAATATCATTGTACAGAGCACTTATTTATTGCAAAAAGAAAGATGTTCCTGTGACAAGGGAGAGATGTGGCAGATACTACTTTAGCCAAATATCTAAAATTGATAATTTTTAAAAAATAGCAAATTAAAAATATTATTCACTTAAATATTGGAAGAAAATCTACAGAGTTGAACATAGTTGCACAGGAGAACAGGCATCAGGAAAGGTAAAAAGTGGAACAATGGACTTTAGTTTCTTATTTATATGCTTTTAAGTACAAATCAATTTTTAAGTATGTGCATATACATTTCTATAAAAAAA
>NW_007726351.1:668651-670211 GCF_000696425.1 Galeopterus variegatus | reverse complement strand
AGGAAAGAACAAGAATATGTACTGGCCTTCACTGATTATCAAAAATCTTTATTCATGGAACGAGCTGCTATGCTGTAACTCAGAGTTACAGAACTTGGTTTGATTGTTTAACCCCTTGCTACTCCATGTGTTCATGAACTAGTAGGTCAGCCTCACTGCAAGCTTGCTAGAAATGCAGAGCCTCAGATGCCATCCCAGACCTACCAAATCAGAGCCTACATTTTTTTTAATTGAATCATAATTGATTATACATAATTGGGGATTCAGTGTTGACATATGTTGATCAAATCAATATTACTAGTATGTATATTGTTACAAATTGTACTTATTCTTTATGTCCCTTATCCAATCTCTCCCTCTCCCCCTGCCCCCTCCTTCCACTATCACCCTAGATTTCTTCTCTCCTTCTGAAAGAGTAATGGTTACTCTGTTGATTTGTTGTCTAGATTATCTGTCCAATGCTGAGGGGTGTGATCAGGCCCCCCAATATTATCATAGAGCAGATGCTTTTTCTGTCACTCTGGAATGGGCTTTGTGGAGAGAGACATCCTCTTCTTTTCTTTAACTCTGCTGGTGACTCTCCTTGTATCAATGCATTCCAGTGGCTGGTGAACCATCTGTGTGGTGGTTGTGACGTCTAGCCACTTTTGTGGCAGCCGTGGTTATGGGGGTGGCTGTGGTGGACCATCCACATAGAGGTGATGTTTTTGGCATGCTCCTTGATGCTGGTGGTGTGCCTTGTTGTGGGGGGGGGGGGGGNAAAAAAAGTTAACAAAAAAGAGCAAGTAATAGGTATTTTCTAAATCAAGTGAACACAATTTTCAAAAATAAGGTGGAGTTAGCTGAGGCCTGAGCACTTCTCAAAGGGCGGGTTAACAGACCTCGGTAAGCACAGGTTTGGAGAAATGGTAGAGGGAAAGCCTAAATGGAGGAAATTCAAGAAAGAACGGGAGAAGAGAAATGGATATTTCTTGTTTTTTGCAGTTTTACTGGGCTTTGGACGCACAGAAGTTTTAATTCCAGGGTAGTCAAACTTCTCCATTTCCTTTGCGGTTTGTACTCATTTTATGTCCTCTTTAAGAAAGCATTTCTACATTTTCTTCTAAAAGTTATTGTCAGTGCTTTTTTATTACTTTAATGACAGATAAATTTGTTAAAATTAAAAACTTTAGTTTAAAATAAAAGACAACACTCAAACTTTCTTTTTCTATAGTTTTCTAACTTTGGACAAAAGGTCAAGTCATTTTTCTCAGAGAGGATATCAACTATTCCTTTTGGGGGGATGTCTCACGGGGTAATTTAAAATAGCCCTCTAGCAAGTTTGAAATATGGAAGTACTCATTATGTTTTTATGGCATGATAGTTCCCTTGAAGGAAAGAACAAGAATATGTACTGGCCTTCACTGATTATCAAAAATCTTTATTCATGGAACGAGCTGCTATGCTGTAACTCAGAGTTACAGAACTTGGTTTGATTGTTTAACCCCTTGCTACTCCAAGTGTTCATGAACTAGTAGGTCAGCCTCACTGCAAGCTTGCTAGAAATGCAGAGCCTCAGAT
>NW_007726351.1:659798-668186 GCF_000696425.1 Galeopterus variegatus | reverse complement strand
GTGGGGGGGGGGGGGTCCGGTCACCGGCTGTATGCCTCAGGACTCCAGGCAGGCCCCAAGGCACTGGTGGTGTGCTTGGTTTTAGGTGGGGTGGGCCCAGTCCCTGGATCCATGCCCTGGGCCCCTGAGCAGGGTCCCGAGGCACTAGCAGTGTGCCTAGAGCCTACATTTTAAAAAGAACCTCAAGTGATCACTATGCTCATTAAAGCTTGAAAAGTGCAGTCTTAACCTATGAGACAGAGAGGTGTGCAAAAAATAAATCTCAACTATTGTACCTTTTCTGAGTGTGGTAGTTCTCAAACTTGCCTGCACATCAGAATCACCTGGAGAGCTTTAAAAACGATTGATGCCTGAGTCCCACCTCCAGAAATTCTGATATAATTAGTCTTGAGTGAGGCCTGGGCATTGAAATTTTTTGAAGTTTCCCAGGTGTTTCTAATGTTCACACAAGGTTGAGAAGCACTGCCTCAGAACCTGTAAGTTAGAAAGTGATTTTAGCTACAAGTAGTAGAAAACCCAAGTAATGGCAACTTAAGCCAGCGGTTCTCAACATTGCTGCACATTAGAGTTACTTGAAGAGTTTTTAAAAATCCTGATGCCCAGGCTGCACCTCAAGGGATGCTGATTCAATGGGCTGGTGTGCAATTTGGTGGTAGATATTTTCAGGCTGGTTTATCAGCTCAGTAATGCTAACCTGTACACAGATTTTTTTTTTTTGTCCCCTTCTGTCTTCTATTGAATGAAATTCTAGCTGGGATTTCCCAACCCCTTCAGCAGCCAGTGTGCTACGTGCCTAAGTTCTTGCCAATGGAATGTGAGCTGGTGTGTGACATTTCTGGGCCAGTCTAAGAAGACTACATAGGCATGCTCCTTCATGCTGTTTTTCCCTCTCCTGGTTAGAGTGGCGATGACTACAGCAACCTTAGAAGGCATGCATTGAAGACGGCTCTAACTGTGAGTTCTTATAAGAAGGTGAGAAGAGCCCCCCACCAACCCGAAACTCCAAACCCTATTATGTGAAAGAGAAACAATCATCTGAGTATTTGTATCGCTTGAGTATTTAGCCATTTACCAAAAGTAATGCCTCAGACATCATCTCTTTTTATCTTTGCAATACCCATGTGAGGCAACTATAATTATGTCCATTTTATAGATGAGAAAGCTAAGGCACAGCAAGGTCAGTAACTTGCTCAGAGTCACAGAAGTAGAAGGTGGAAGAGAACAGATTTAAAGCCAGGTTTTTCTTTTTTCAAACCCTAGGCTCTTAACCACTATGGATCCTTCCATGGAGTTTTGAAAGGAAGCACACTCATAGTTGGAAAAAATAAAGAGTTGATAGAAGCTGTAGTTAAGGCAGAAAATATCTGTGCTTTGGAGACTGAGTGTTTGGTTCTGCATTCAGTGGCTTGTTCAGTAAATTTCAAGAGCATCATTTAGGCTCAGCAAGCCGGTCTCCCTGCCGCCTTCTTCCTCACATCTGCTCTGTATGTGCACATGTCTGCTCTCTATGCTGCTGCTGTGTTAATCTTCCTAAAAAACTATCTCCCCATGACACTTCCCTCCTCAGACATCTTCAGAACTTACCAGTTAAAGCTAAAATTCTATTTATATGATACACTGTACTCCACAAATATGTACAATTAAATTTTAAAATTAAAAAAAAGTTCAAATTCTTCAGCTTAGCTTGGCACCGAAGGGCCTATTCATCTGGCCCAAACCTTACCTTCTGGTCTTTTCCTACACAGGCACTCTGTTCCAGCCAAATGTGCTTATCCCACTTCACTGAGCATGACATTTTCAGGGTAAGAAAGAAACTTGATGCCAAGTCATTTCATAGCCATCTGTATCAGTTATCTATTGCCATGTAACAAACCACCCCAAAACATAGTGCCTTAAAATAATGACTTATTATTTCTCACAATTTTCTGGGTGACTAGGTGGTTCTTCTGTTGGTCTCACTAGGGGTCACTCAGATGGTTCCATTTGACTGCAGCTGGACTAGTCTTGAAGTCAATTAAGGCCTCTCTCCCAGGTCTTTGTGCTATCAGTTGGGGAGCCTCAATGCTCTCCCACATGGCCTCTCTCCCCAGATGGACAACCTGGACTTCCATCATCCGGGGCTTCTCCACGTGGTCTCTCTCTCCAGGTGGACAACCTGGACTTCCTTACACCTGGCTTCCGAAAGGCAAAAAGCAGAAGCTACTTCTTAAAACTTAAAACGTAAGTGTAAGACCTCTTTAAAACTTACGCCTGTTACCTACACAATGACACCTCTGCCACAATCTACTGGTCAAAGTAAGTCACAGGGCCAGCTCTGATAGATTCCATGAATTGAAGGGAGGAGAGGCAAAGAAACTGCAGCCATCTCATTTCTTTAACATGCTTCTTTCCCTTACTCTCGCCATCTCCACCTAATGTTCTTTCTTAGTAGAGCCATATTATGGTGTTTAAGGAGTGCGCCCAGGGCTAGGTTTGAGTCCCAACTCTGCTACTTACCTACTCCGTGAGCTTGAATCAGTTACCAAACCTCTCTGTGCCTTAATTTGTTCAACCATAAATTAGGGTGAAATATAAAACCTATCTTCCTGGACTGTTGTAAAAATTAAGTGAGTTAATACCAAGTGCTGGAACACTGCCTGGCTTTAGTGTTTCATAAATGTTATCTATTGATAGTATTTGGTGGATCTAGTTCTCAGTTAGTACAGAACATAGAGGAGTCAGGTGAGGACTGGGGTTTAGTCTCCAGGGTACGGGGGATTAGAAGAGATATATATAATCCTTGAAGAGTCACTCTTGCACCAGAATGCCTTGATTAAATTGATTACATGAGGAATATTTCAGGGGAGGGTGTCCAAGTGCTTCTTTGGCTTCTGAAAATTCTCCTCCTAAGATAGAACCCTGTTTTTGTAAGGGTGGAACCCCATATTCTATGCCCTAAAAGGTAATCTTATAATCTTAAGAGTGCTTCAACTTCATCCTGTGGTGCATTGGACCCCCAATACTTAAGTACTTTTTTTTTTTAACAAGGGCATTTTTCAGATCCAAAGGAGAAGCCTACAGCATAAGATAGTCTACAGGATCCTGGATCCCGGCAATTCCAATCTTGGCAACAGCATACTCAGCCCTGAGCAGCAGTGATTTGTGGCAGCAGAGTCTGGGCAGGATACCCAGCGGCTCCTGCTGCATGTGACAGCACAGAGCCCAAAGCGCACAGAACATGTGGTGAGGGGAATGGGACAGAGCTAAGGCAGTGGACTGTGAGCTCAGGGCAGACCTCTGTGGGTACTGCTCGTCTCTCTCTCTCTGACCATTAGTCATATTCTGTGGCTTGTGAGTCTCATTTCTCTAGATCCATTCGTCTTGTTTCATGAACAGGTTAATCATTGCTCTTACTAAGAGACGAAGAAAAACAATGATTTAAATTCACTCAGAGGCCAAGAGTAATCATACTAATGCATTAGGTCAGATGTCACTTTGGGACAAGATTGCTATTAGTCTGCCATAATTCATCTGAAAGTTCTATAATAAATATGCCTTCCTGTCATTATTTAGTCTTTGTTTTGCACCACAAAATATGTAAAATGTAGTCTGAGAGATAAAAGTGGTATAAAGAGCTTATGCCTAAAATTCTGAAATGAGTTTATTTTGTGTCCTTACTGTCTTTGATTCAAGTAATGTTTTTGGAATACTGAGTATGTATATAGCATTGATCTTGGCATGGAGGCAAAAGGGGATACAGGAAAAGAGAATCAGATGGTTATTGAGCCCATACTCTGCTCCAGGCACCTTTACAATATCAGATTTCTAATGGCCCCTGGAAGCCTTAGTCTCTGTCCTTGATGGCTTATAATGGATAGGGCATGCACACAGACATGAATAGGTATAAATAAAAATCTAAGACAACAAAGTAACATTAAGAAATACTTTGAGGCAAAATGAGAGCGTGGATTGTAAGTGTGAGCTCCTGTTGTCATGGAAGCCTTTCTTCAGGAGCAGTGCCTGGGACTGCTGCAGTTTAGAGGGCTGTAAACTGCATTTTATTTGAATATGGTATGGGCAGAGACTGGCAAGGGGGGCTTCTGGTTATTACTTCCTAATCTGACGTGATCTCAGCCACTCTGAACCCTTGAGGCACTTTGTTTGAACTACTTTTTTTAAAAAACATCCTTGACATAACTTCTTCCATAGTATGTTTCCTTTTTCAGATGGCATACCTCCCTGATAAACCCCATGAGGGTCGGAGCTTGGCCTAACTTAGTTTGTATTCTGACCACAGTGCTTCACACACAGTAGCTTGTGATAATTAATGTCAAAATAAAGAAAAGGGTATTGTCTAGTGTCAGTGATAAATATACTACTTGGAAAATAAAGTTCCAACCTTAAATAGTAGAAGCCTTAAGAATACCACAGTGCTTCACACACAGTAGCTTGTGATAATTAATGTCAAAATAAAGAAAAGGGTATTTTCTAGTGTCAGTGATAAATATACTACTTGGAAAATAAAGTTCCAACCTTAAATAGTAGAAGCCTTAAGAATTTTACAATCTCAATCTTGAACGGTATTTCAGTTCATTCCAGGAACCAGTTAGAAATCTTCAATCTGAAGATAAGATTTGACTACTTGTTTTCATTTCAGATGCTGGAATCAGGCAGAATTGAGAAGCCTCTGTCAGCCTTGGGCAAGGAATGGCTGCCTCACACTGGTTCTCTGCTGAGGTGTAGCACTTTATTACGAATGTGCTGCAGCTGGGGCTCAATGCTGTTCGAATAATCAAATTGGCTTCCTGATCAGGGAGCTGTGACATAATTTGAAAGCAGGAACAGGTACTTTAAAATGAATTGCACCTTCGGCCTTTGATACTAAGAAACCTCTTCACTGTACTATATGAAAAAAGCAACTAATCATCCAGATAGCAGTTTAGAAAATCTGACAGGAAAGGAAAATACACAGATAAATTTTGTATTTAAATTATCCCTTCCAGTGGTATTATTGCTTAAGAAATTCTTGTAATTCTGAATAGAGTTTAGGAGTAGTTTAATATTTTTAGCATTTAATGCATTCCTTCCCATTGGCCCCAGGCCAGGGGGGATTAAAAACACGGGAAAGCTAATTTCTGTGAGAGTCAATTGAAAGAAGAATTTCAGAGAAATAAGACGGACAAGGTAAATCCCATTAACAAAGCAGAGTGTGACCTATTTGTTAAAGGCCCTTTAAAGGCTGTAGGCTACAGAACAGTGGTTTTCAACCATGGCTGCACATTATAGTCATTATTTTTTTCCTGTTTGTTTTTACTTTTTATTGAGATATGAAATACATCAAATGAGGTCCAGTAATCTTAAGCATAAAGGTTGATGAATTTTTACAAGGGCACCTACCTGTATATACCACCAGATCAAGATATAGAACATTTCTAGCACCACTGAAGTCCTCTTTAGAGGTAACCCCTCTTCTACCCTCTATCACTATGGGCTAGTTTTGCTTGCTCTTGAACTTCATATAAATAAGATCATACTTTATGCATTCTTATACGTGTGTGGTTTTTTGGGTTTTGGGTTTTTTTTTTTTTTTGCTGAATATAATGTCTTTATGAGCCATCAATATTATTCATATAAATAAGATCATACTTTATGCATTCTTATACGTGTGTGGTTTTTTGGGTTTTGGGGTTTTTCTTTTTTTTGCTGAATATAATGTCTTTATGAGCCATCAATATTATATAAGTAGTTTGTAGTTTTATATTATATGTGATATATATTATATATGCTGTATAGTATTCCAATGACTGTATATACAACACTTTATTCATTCTACTGTTGATGGACATTTGTAGTGTTTCCAGTTTTGGACTATTATGAATAAAGTTTCTGTGAATAATCTTGCACATGTCTTTTGGCGTCATTTACACCCAGTTCTCTTAGGAGTGGAATTGCTTGGTCATAAGGAAGGCATATGTCTAGCTTTAGGAGATACTGTTAAACATTTGCCCAAATCGCTATGTCAATTTGTATTCCTATCAGCAATGTATGAGAGTTCCAGTTGTTCTCAGTTTCTCCAACAGCCGGTATTATCTAATTTTTAAAAATTTTAGCCTGCAGAGCTCTTATAAGATACAAATCTCAGAGAGTCTTATGTAATTCTTCCAGGGCAGGCTCCATGCACTGGTACCTTTGGAAGCTCTCCCAGGTGATTGTAATGTGCAGTCAGGGTTGAGAACAATGTGATAGAATGATGTCCTGACTTGGCTGGCTACCAGAATCAGCTAGATAACTTTAAAAAATAGAGGTTCTTGGGTGCTTCTCCAGACCTACTGAATCATATTTTTTAAGGGAGAATTTGTGATTTTAACTAGTTCTTGAAGATGATTTGGGTGAACAAATCCTAAGTTTGGCAACCACAGATTTAGGACATGGTTATTAAAAGAATTCAGCTACTTGGTTTTTTTTAGTTGAAAGAAACTTGCACACATAGTAAAAAGCAAACAAAAAAAATGAAAATAGTTCATTTGTATACACAGTGGAAAGTAAATCTTCCTCCCAACGTAGACTCCAGGGCCACTCCATAGAGGCCACTGTACTATTTGAAATTCACGTTTCTTGCATATCCTCCTAAAATTTTTCTATACATATTGTATTTATTATGATCCTGTGTGTCACAAGTGATAGAAAACTCATTACACACTGGCTTAAATTTTAAAAAGAAAACATGAAAAAATTGATTTATAGAAATGAATAGTCCAGATTTAGCTCCAACTTCAGTTACAGTTTGATCCACAGAATCAAATGCTAAGTCTTGGTTTTCTTTCTTCTCTTTTTCTTTTTTATTGTAACATAGTTTATTGTACATATCTGTGGTTACACAGTTGAATATCAATACCTGTGTGCAATATGTGATGCTGAAATCAGAATAATTAATATATTCAACATTATACAATGTAATCATTTTTTGTGGTCCTTTACCAATTCCTCCCTTTTCCCTTTTCCTCCTCCCCCTTTCCCACCTCTGGTACTATCAGTACTGTTCTTTCATTTTGAAACTTCAATGTATTATTGTGGTTGTGGTATCTTTCTTTATAAAATTTTATTTGTTTATTTTTTAGCTCCCACTTATAAGTAAGGACATGTGGTACTTCTCTATCTGTGCCTGGCTTATTTCATTTAATATAATTTTCTCTAAGTTCATCCGTGTTGCTGTGAATGGCAGGATTTCATCCTTTTTATGGCAGAATAGTATTCCATTGTGTAAATATACCACATTTGCCTTATCCAGTTGTCTGACAATGGACATTTAAGTTGGTTCCAATTCTTAGCCATTGTAAATAGAGCTGTGATAAACATGGGAGTGTAGGTATCTCTTCGACATGATGATTTCCATTCCTTTGGGTATATACTCAGGAGTGGGATTGCTGGATCATATGGCAGTTCTATCTGTAGCTGTTTGAGGAAACTCCATACCATTTTCCATAATGGCTGTACCAATTTACAGTCTCACCAATGGCGTAGGAGGGCTCCCCTTTCCCTGCATCCTCACCAGCATTTGTTATTCTCTTTTCTTTTTCATATTAGCCAGTCTAACTAGAGTGAGATGATATCTCAGTGTGGTTTTGATTTGCATTTGCCTGATGCTGCATGATGTTGAGCATTTTTTCATGTGCCTGTTGGCCATTTGTATATTTTCCTTTGAGAAATTCCTATTCAGCTCTTTTGCCCATTTTTTAATCAGGTTATTTGTTTTTTTACTGTTAAGTTGCTTGAGTTCCTTGTGTATTCTGGGTATTAATCCTTTGTTGTATGCATGGTTTGCAAATATTTTCTCCCATTCCGTAGGTTGTATTTTTGCTCTGTTAATTGTTTCATTTGCTGTGCAGAGCTTTTTAGTAATCCCATTTGTTTATTTCTTCTTTTGTTGCTCGTGCTTTTGAGGTCTTATTCATAAAGTCTTCCCCTGGTCTTACTTCCTGAGGTGTTTCCCCTATGTTTTCTTTAAGGTGTTTTATAGTTTCAGGTCTTATATTTAAGTTTTTAATCTATTTTGAGCTAATTTTGGTATATGATGAGAGGTATGGGTGTAGTTTCATTCTTCTGAATATGGATGTCCAGTTTTCCCAGCACCATTTATTGAAGAGGTAGTCTTTTCCCCAATGTTGTTCTTGGTGCCTTTGTTGAAGATCAGTTGGCTATAAGTTTGAGGGATGATTCTGGGTTCTCTATTCTGTTCCATTGGTCTAAGTGTCTGTTTTTATGGCAGTACCATGTGGTTTTGATTTCTATAGCTTTGTAGTATAATTTGAAGTCAGGTTGTGTTATGCTTCCAGCTTTACTTATTTATTTATTTTTGCTCAGATTGCTTTGGCTATTCAGGGTCTTTTGTTGTTCCATGTGATTATTAGG
>NW_007726351.1:657775-659262 GCF_000696425.1 Galeopterus variegatus | reverse complement strand
TTACTTATTTATTTATTTTTGCTCAGATTGCTTTGGCTATTCAGGGTCTTTTGTTGTTCCATATGATTATTTTTTTTCTATTTCTTTGAAGAATGTCACTGGTATTTTGATGCAGATTGCAATGAATCTGTAGATTGTTTTAGGTAGCATGGACATTTTCTCAATGTTTATTCTTCCAGTCCAAGGGCATGGAATGTCTTTCCATCTTTTTGAGTCCTTTTCGATTTCTTTCAACAGTGATTTGTAGTTCTCATTGTAGAGATCTTATACCCCTTTGGTTAAATTGATTCCTAGGTGTGAGGATATATATTTTGGTAACTATTGTAAATGGGCTAGCTTCTTTGATTTCTTTTTTTGTATTTCATCGTTGGAGTATAAAAATGCTACTGATTTTTTCCTGTTTATTTTGTATCCTTCAACCTTTACTGAAATCCTTTATCAACTCTAAGAGTTTTCTGGTAGAGTATTTGGCTTTTCTATATATAGGATCATGTCATCTGCAAACAGGGACAATTGACTTCAACTTTTCCAATCTGCATGCCCTCTATTTCCACAGCAGTGGCCCATGCAGCTACAATGTCTGCAGCAGCAGCATGTTTACTTTGTGGGGCAGCAGTGCCCTTGGCAGCTGCTACCACCTCCCTGGCATCTGCAGTGTCCTTGGCAGCAGCAGGGTTAACTTGTGGCAGCAGCAATAGTGGCAGTGGTTATGGCCGACTCTCTCAGGTCTGCAGGGTTTGTGGCTGCAGCCACAAGCCACCCACAGGACTGCTGTTCTGCAGGGAGTGATGGATGATGGTTCTGGGACCGGACAATGACTCTAGAAACTGTGGCAGTGTGGTGGTGGGCCTGTTTCGATCTTCTTCTGCAGAAAGAACACACCCTTGGTACCTCTAGTCTGCCATCTTCCCAGAAGTCAGTCTAGGTCTTGTTTTTACATCTCTTAGCTGTTCATTTATCATCAAGCCCATTTCCTTCATCACACCAAAATGGCTGCAGCAGTTTTTGACCTTAGATCTTCACCCCCCAGCACCTAGTTTGCCACTATCTTCTAATGAATTCTCATATTCTCAACAATTCCTGTTATTTTCTCTGTCTCATTAGTCTGAATTGAATAATCTGCTTATCTCTAAGCTAATTACTGTGGCCAGAGAATGTGGAAGATGTTGATTGACTTAAGCCAATCTGCTAGAGCTGAAGCCTAGCTCGTTTTATCAAAATATGTGACTACTTTTCCCAGAGGAAAATCATTGTCCGGAGAGTAACAATGTCTAACACTTAATACCATTTACAATGTGACGCTACACTGTAGTTATCAAACACCCATTTCGGAGAGCAAGTTACAGCCCTCTGGTCAAGAGAGTTTCTCCCAGGGAGTATGGGATAAGTACCAAAAGGTTGTCATAATGTTTATCTTTTATTGTCTTTTCCCCAGTTATCTTAGTATTAGGGGAAAGGAGGATATTCTTGGGGGCAAGAGGCTGGGG
>NW_007726351.1:654725-657194 GCF_000696425.1 Galeopterus variegatus | reverse complement strand
TGAGGGGGGGGGGTTGGAGGTGGGGGAGGGTTGGCTTTGAGCATATTCTCAGAGCTAAGTGCTGACTCTTGGTCCAATCCTCAAGCCTCATTCCCCAGTCTAGAAACAACTTTGCTGAATTTTATTCAGTTCTTGGTTAATAGTCATCCACTTTCTGAAGCTGTGGAATGGGTTAGCTTCCTTAATAGTTGTCATTCATATATAGAGAGTGTCTGATGGTAGAGTTTATACTTAGAGTCCCATTTATCTAATGGAAAGCACACAACCTCCTGGTCACCTTTTCTGAAGACCTGTTCCTCCTGAAATCCATCTATTAGGAGATCCGGGGATCTCTCACTCCAACGCTGATGCTGGGCAGAGCCGTGTAGCTGACCACAGCAAAAAATGGCTTCTATTCTGAGTGGTGAACATATATCTCAGTATGCCCCTACTTGCACACTTATGAGCAACTCTAAAATTGTAATATTTTTATGGGCAGCCTGAAAAACGGGTTCCTTTCTATTTCTGTTTACCATTTGCGGCTGGTATAATGGGTTTTTTCCAAAACTAGAGCAGAAGTTTTAAAGAACATCATTGGAAAATGGTGTGTGTAGTACAAACTACCTCATGTGCATTTATTATTACCTTCTTATTTTTGGATCATAATGCTTTTGGTAGACATGACTAATTTCAATTGACTTTACTACTGTTATACTGCTGTTTATTATTATAAATCTCTGTAGTTTTTTTCTACCTCGATAGTGGGAGCCCTCTTTTTAGAAAACAAAACAAACAAACAAACAAACAAAAAACACTAACCCGGATTTCTCTGAAAGTGTTCTTGCTTCCTGACAGCATCAAAATGTGTTTCGCCTATCTTGCTTTTTCTTGTCACTAAAACTAGTTCCAACATCCTCCAAGGAACTCTGGCTCCTTTTAGTGGAAAACAGTGAGATGAGTCAGACCATGAGGTCAACACTGCACACTGGACATGAAAGTGACTGGTTGCAGGAGTGACAGAACCAAACCAAGAAAGTACCATAGAGCATGTTCCTCACTCTGGGTCAATTTCCAGAGACATTTTTACTCATCATGAGTTGGAGTTGCTACTAGCATCTAGTGGGTAGAGAGTAGGGGTGCTGCTAAATATCCTACAATACACAAGACAGCCACCACCACAAAGAATAATCCAGCTCCAAAGGTCCATAGTGTTGAGGCTGAGAAATTTTGCCGTAGACCATTAGCTCATGCTGATGCTTTCAGTTTACCTGCTCTGGTCCTTCTCTTTGTTTTTAAAAATCTTGTTACATAGGTAAGTTTCTGACCCTTTAATACATACTCATAGGGGGTCTTCAAAAATTTCATGGAAGGATTTGTATTATCTTTTAATTCTAATTTAATCATTTAAAGTTTAATTATTGTTAATTTTTTGAAGTACCCTCATATATACATATACATAATACATGTATACCCCTATCAAATTTGACATTTTGTGTTATATATTATCACACCAAATTCTATATTTGAATTACAAGGCTGCCCAGAAATGCAGATATTATCTCCACACCTCATAAAGGAGCATTTGTTGTGTCCTAGTGGCTGCATTCTAGGCTTCAGGATGACTATGTGATTTACAAACAGAATAGCTCCATTAGGCAGAACTCTCATGGGAGAGTGTGGCGGTTGTGCTTTTCTGTTTTCTTCTTCCTTCCTTCCTTCTCTACCCTTAGTTCAGATTTCCTGGAATGAAATCCAAATCATGCAGATGTCTGTGACGTATTAGTTAGCACTATCAGAGAGTAGTATCAGCTATCAGAAAAGAAACAAAGCCCAACCTCCCCCAAGAAACCATGGGAATCTTAAGGGCAGATGGTCCCTGGCAGGATAAGTAGAGACTCTGTTATGGAACCTGTTTTATATTTTGCTGTGAATAGTGTCATTTTTGTCATTCCCTCTTCATTTTTTAAAACATTTTTATTGAAGTCTAATATACTGTAAATACAGGAAAGTACATTTATCATAAGTGTGCAAATTGATGAATCTTAAAAACCTGATTACACCTGTGTAACTAGAACTTAGCCTGAGACATTGAGCATTACCAGCAGCCGGACATCCCCTTGCACCCCCCCTTCCAGTTACTATCCTAGCTCCCCACCAAGAGTCACTCTTTTACTTCCAAAAGGATAGATTAGTTTTACCAACTTCTGTAATTTAAATCAATGGAATCATACAGAATGTACTCATTTGTGTCTGGCTTCTGCCACCCAACAGTATATTTGTGAGATTCTCTCATATTGTTGCGCATTATTTTGCAGATCCCTCATCCTGTCGCTGTATAATGTTGTGGTAATACGGTATAAACTTGGTACATCGTACAAATATACCATGCTTCATTCATCCTACTGTTGAACATTTGGGCAGTTTCCACATAAGGTCTATTTCAAGTAGTGCTGTTATGAACATTCTTGTGAATGTCTTTTGGTGAACATA
>NW_007726351.1:651663-653224 GCF_000696425.1 Galeopterus variegatus | reverse complement strand
AAAGAGTATTTTATTTTATTTGAATGACCAGTTATTAGGGCACTGAAAATATAAAATAAAGAACGTCATTTCTTCAGAAATTTTAAATGTAGAAGTGTTACCTACTAGGCAAAGCAAGCCCTGCTCAAAGCTTTGCTTTTTGGCAGATATTTCAGCTCTAAAAGAAACCAATGACAAAGAAATCTGTGATGCTGAGTGGTTTCAGATAAATCTTTAACTTTAATTTGATTAGTTTTAGGCACTGAGAAATCGCATTAAAATGCATATTTTTGTGTTAGTGAAATGCATACAAGATTACTTTCTTTCTCAGAAAGTTTACGTAGAATGATTTCTGTGTAAGCTTTTACGGTGTGGTTTGAGTCTACAAATGTCAATTATAAAGTCAAATGCTCTCATCACAAAGAAATGATAAATTTATGCAATGACAAATATGCTAATTATCTGATTTGACCACCATATTATATACATGTACTGAAATATAGCTCTGTACCCTACAAATATGTACAATCAATACATGTTAATTAAAAATCAATAAATAATAAAAACATAAAAACACATCTGTGAGTTACAGCACATTTCATTTATAATTCCATATTCGTGTTATATTAGCTCAATATCTTTCAAATATTTTTGCATACAATTTTCACCCATATCTTTGAATAGTCTCAGATATTTTGTATGGGTTCCGACAGAGAAAGTGAGGTTGCCATTATTTTGATACAAACATCAGTGTTTCTGCACCATAATATGCGACGCTCATACCCCGTGTTTTGCATTCTGTGAGAGTTGTACAGCTACCACAGNTCATTTGTGTCTGGCTTCTGCCACCCAACAGTATATTTGTGAGATTCTCTCATATTGTTGCACATTATTTTGCAGATCCCTCATCCTGTCGCTGTATAATGTTGTGGTAATACGGTATAAACTTGGTACATCGTGCAAATATACCATGCTTCATTCATCCTACTGTTGAACATTTGGGCAGTTTCCATCTAAGGTCTATTTCAAGTAGTGCTGTTATGAACATTCTTGTGAATGTCTTTTGGTGAACATATGTAACACATGTATGCACTGCTGTTGGTTCCCAGGAGTAAATTCCTGGGTCCTAAATAATGCATGTGTTCAACATCACTATATAATGCCAAACAGGTTCCCAAAGTGAATGTGCCAATATACACACACACATCATTAATGTAAAAGAGTTTCATTTGCTCCACATTGTACCAACACTTGATATTTTCTGTGTTTTTCTGTTTAGCCATACTAGTGGGTATGTAGTAATATTGCAATGTGGTTTTATTTTTGCATTTTCCTTATGATAAATGCAGATGAACATCTTTTAATATATTGCTTGGCCATGTGGATATCATCATTTGGGAAGTATAAATGATCTGTTCTTTATTTTCTAAATCTTACAGAGTTTTCCCCCCAGTTATTTTCCATTTCCCTTGCTGTGTAAAAACTTCCTTCTTCCCTCATGAGAATCTACAGGGAGTCTTTGTAACATTTGAATTTTTAAGGTAACATTCCTTCACTTTAGTTTTGGGTCCGTGTTAACTCT